>NC_045445.1:4068466-4088414 GCF_002776525.5 Piliocolobus tephrosceles | reverse complement strand
AAATACAAAAAACTAGCCGGGCGAGGTGGCGGGCGCCTGTAATCCCAGCTACTTGGGAGGCTGAGGCAGGAGAATGGCATGAACCCGGGAGGCGGAGCTTGCAGTGAGCTGAGATCACACCACTGCACTCCAGCCCAGGCAACAGAGCGAGACTCTGTCTCAAAAAAAAAAAAAGAATGGAGCAATAGACACTGGGGCCTACTTGAGGGAGAATGGTGAGAATCAAAAAACTACCTATCAGGTACCATGCTTATTACCTGGGTGATGAAATAATCTGTGCACCAAACCCCTGTGACATGCAATTTACTGACGTAACAAACTTGCACATGTATCCGCTGAACCTAAAATAAAAGTTGGAAAAAATATATATCGTAGCAATTTTATTTGTAAGAGCCAAAAACTGCAAACAGCCCAGGTGTCTATTAGCAGAATGGATAAACAAACTCGGGCATATTCATACCATGTAAAACTACTCATCAATAAAAAGTGATACTTCTCACCAGTGAAAAGAAACTAACTACTGATACCAGCTACAACATGGATGGATTTCAAATGCTTTATGCTGAGAGCAAGAAGCCAGACACAAAAGTATATATACTATATGATTCCATTTATCTAAAGTGCCAAAACAGTCAAAAATAATCTATGTGGAAAAAATCAACAAAGGAACCCTCTGGGTGACGATGGGGTTGACCAGAAAGGGGCTAAAGGGAAGTTTCTGGGGTAATAGTAGGGTCTATATCTTGACAGGGATATGGGCTACACAAGTGCATGTATGTGTTTGCCAAAACTCAGAGAATGGTTTCTTTAAGATCTGGGCATCCGCTTGTAAGTAAATTTTACCTACAATAGAAAAATCTGAAACAAATATTGAACTCTAGTTAATGATCTGCTGGAGTGCTTAGGGATGAAGGGTACTGATGCCTGCAACTTACTTTCATTAAATAAACAAAGATGGTTGATGAATGGATAGAGGGATAGGTAGAGAAATAGGTGATACAGCAAGTAGAGTAACATCTTAATTGTAAACTCTAGGAGCAGAGTCTATGGGGATCCACTGTACATTTCTTCATACTTTTCTAAATATTTGGAGATTTTCATAATAAAATATTGGGGGAAGATAATTTTTAAATACAGAGGTACTTTTCAAGTACAAATCCAGCAATTTGAGGTGGAGGAAAACAGCCAGAGATCAAGTTTGTATTTGGGAGAAGAAAGAGGGATGGCGTTTAATTTTCCTGCAACCACTTTTCTGAAGCCAGTATAACTTAGCACGAAACCAGGGAAAGAATTCAACAGCTACTTGTGAATGGATAGAGGGATTGGTAGATAAATAGATGAAATAAAACAAGCAAACACAATAGTTCACCTATTCTGACAACATTTTGCAGAAACTGACTCAACCCGTTGTTCAGCTGTTTTGCTCACCTGAATTAATCCTGTATTTTTCTTATTTTCAAAATTGTTATGTTTAAAATTGTTTCCATTTTTATCTTCTCAATTTACCTTGATAAACATTACCTTAAATTACCTTGATAAACATTTACTCATATGTATGTACTACATAAGAAACGGAGGCAGAGCTCTTTCAAAACAATAAGAAAAAGATGAATCACCCAACAAGAAGGAAATGAACAAAGGACATGAACTGCCACTTAATAGGAGAAATACAAATTGCCAAAGAACACGTAGAGGACCTTAAACCTCCCTCATAATGAAAAGAATGCCAGTAAGACCAATGATGCCCTGTCATGTCATTTCTATCAGATTAGTCCCCAAAGTAACAACTGATAACAGCCAATGTAGATGAAGCATGAGAACACAGGCCCTCTCTCTTCTTCACTGTTGATTGGAGGGCAAATGCATGTAACTGTTGTAGGGGCAGTCTGGTAGTTCTTGGGACAGCTACAGCTTTGGTGGTTGTGCCTCAGAATCACCTGTAGAGCTTTTGATAATATACCTTCCCTGGGTCCTAACCTCGAAGAGAATCTATTTTTTCCTACTGCCTGTATAATTGCATTATAATTTTAAGCTCCAGGTTGAGGTAAACTGGTTTGGCTTTTGACATGATAAGAATCTGTTAGAGAAAACTTGCATGGACATTCAAAGATGTGTGCACAAAGTTGTGGATTACAGTTTTGTTTGACCTGGCCAAAAATTAGAAAATTTCCATGTCCAAAACAGGGACTGGTTAATGCCATTCAATGGAGTATTATGCAGCTGTTAAAAAGCATGCAGGACTTACCATGTGTTGGAAGTCTGGTTTCCACTCCCCAAACTAGGCTGGAATTCTTTTCAGGCCAACCTGTACCAATTTGAGAGCCTCAAGCATCACCTTTGTGTTAGTCTGTTCTCACATTGCTATAAAGAACTACCTGAGACTGGGTAATTTTTGAAGAAAAGAGGTTTAATTGACTCACAGTATTCCACAGGCTGTACAGAAAGCATGGCTGGGAGGCCTCAGAAAACTTACGATCATGGTGGAAGGTGAAGGGGAAGCAAGCACATCTTACGATGGTGGAGCAAGAGAGAGAGAGTAGAAGGGGAAAAGCTACACACTTTCAAACAACCAGATCTCGTGAGAACTCACTATCTTGAGAACAGCAAGGGGGAAATCTGCCCTCATATTCCAATCACCTCCCACCAGGTCCCTCCTACAACATCAGGAATTACAATTCGACATGAGATTTGGGTGGGGACACAGAGCCAAACCCTATCAACCTTCCTGTTCACATCTAAAGATCCAAGAGGAGTCTCAGGCTGTGACTGGACCTCTACTGATTCACCACGGAAGCTTAACCCAATCTTGGCTCCTGAACCTTCCCAGATACCCTCAAAAGAAAACTCTCAGGAAAACACCGCACATCCTCATTCATCCTCCTCAGAAATGCTGAGTCACTTGACCCTCCAACAGAAAGTCTATCCCCAGAGCAGGACAGTGAAGATAAAATCCAACAAAAGAGGCCATTAGATGAAACATTGTTACTTTGAATCCTTACTCAGCATGTATATTATCAGAATAAATTGATATTTAATTTTGAATATCATCATTTTATGAATTGTTCTTTGAACCTCACAGTGAGGAAACCACCCTCTCCTACTTCCTCCTCAGGAATGCCAGTTAAGGCCTTGAGTAACTTGACCATCAGCCTTACTGCTAACTAACTCTAGTTTCCCTGTACTAGAAGAGCTATTTCAACAGCAGGACTTAGAAAAGATCCAACGAAAAAGGCAGCAGAAATGGGACTTGCTGTTTCTCCCCAAAAGAGAAACTCTCAGGAGGCCTGAGATTTGGAGTTAAAGATTTGTCTTGCTCATAAGATGGAGATCAGACTGGATACAGGTATGGGTGACCATATCGCACGGCAAAAATAACTTCCCAGGAACTGAAAATGATGAAGAATCAGCAAGGAGCAATAAGATGCAGAATTATGCCAAGGAATCTTACTGCAGCAGATTTGAGTCAACATCAATGCCAGTACCAAAACTTTCCACTAGCAGTCTTAGGATCACTATAGGGAAAGCTGCTAGGTTTCTGAAATTGAAGCATTTTCCTCTCCTCAGATCTGTCTTTCTCCCTTTCATGTTATCTACAATTTAAAGTTATCTACAGAGCTCGGAGGCCTCTTGGATTTTAATGTGCTTTTTTTCCATTTCATGGACTGACCATGCTTTGGCACATCACATGTGTATATTTAGATTGTAAACTCAATAATGAGATGAGACCCAGTATTATGAATATGAAGCAGAAGATTGTTGGGGCAAAGGGATGTGGAAATGGATGTTAGCGATTTTACATTGTATCGTTAGATGACACCCAATTGCAATAAGGTAAAAATCTTCTGCTCCACACCAGTTATCTTTTCATTTTCAGGACCAAATGCATGTGTTTAAAGGAACGTGTCATTAAAGTTCAGTTTTGCTAAAAAAAAGAAAGTGGCGGGAGCCCCATATACACATACCTGAGACCCAGCAAAGTGCAAGCCCCTCCTCCTTATTGCTTCTCTCTGCTCAGGGTCCCTGCCTTGCCCACCCCAGCACTCATCATCATTGCTTCAATGTGCTTTTCCACTGATAAGAAGGAAAGTGGCACTATTGCTTGTTCTCTAAATCTTTCCTGAGGCAAGGGTGTCTGAAGAAGCCAGGGTAGGCTCCTGGCTGGATGAAATTGGAGGTGAAGATAATGTGGCCAGACACACACACACACACACACACACACATACACATACACACACAGAATGATATCTTTATAAGAGTTCTTGCCACCTGTGGTAACACAGTCTGCCCATCAGGAAGAGGGTACCCAAGTCTGCTGGAGGTTGTCCCTGGGTGGGGTGAAGTGGGGTCCTCATTTACTGTCGTGTGTTCCTGAAATTGGGCACTCTGCCCTTCCCCACCCCAGCCCTGCACCCAGAAGGTTTCATTTGTCCCAGAGTTACCTGACCTGGCCCACATCTGAAAGGAGCTCAGGCTGGACCTTCATGTGGCTATTGATTTAGGCACAAGGCTTCCCAAATCCCAGACTGCAGGAGGCTTTTACCCACCCTGACCCCATATGCCTGGCTTCAGCTCCAGCCCACAGGCCACCTCCACAAGCACAGGTCAATTCCGTTTCTTTCCTTCTAAAGTGGATTTTTCTCCTCTCTCCACCTCTCTGCCTCTGTAGGGCCACGGGTGGAGGCTTTCCCATTAGAAGATCTGGGAGCCTTGCCATTACTGCCGAAGCATCTGCTGGTTTTCTGTAAATTGAAATCTTCTGGCCACTGAAGATGTGAGGCACGTGGCACAGAGCCTTCTGTGGAAATGCAGCACCACACTCAACAATGTGGCCCACGGTCAGCAACAAGTAAGGAAATGTGTGGCCCTTTCAAAGCGTCATGCAGAGCCCTGGCCTGCCCTGCATGCTGCCTGCCCAGAACCCTGCCTCCTTCTGAGTGGCTGTGGCTGCAAAGCTCCTTTGGGGACAAAGAGAACAGACTTGGCACGTTGGCCACTCTGGCCTGCAGACAGCAATGGGAAGACTCAGCAGAGACCTAGCTACCCCAGGGCCTCATGGGACTTGGATGCAGTCTGTGAGTCAAGGGACAGCACAGGGCAGCTGTTAAGCACTGGAGCTCTGGCGCCAGAGCCCCCGGGGTTCCCATTATGGAGCCACCACTTGTTAGCTGTGGGACCTTGGGCAGGTTAGCAAACCACTTAGCCTCTCTGTGCCTTGGTTTCTCCATCTGCCAAATGGAAATAAAAATAGTATTATCTCATAGGGCTCTTGTGATGAGTAAAAGAATACATACATTCTTCAAAGGATTAAGCACAGAGTTACCACAGGAGGTTCCTTAGTATATAGTCAAGAGAAATGAAAATAAATGTCTGCACAGAAACATGTACAGGAATGTTCACAGCAGAATGTTCATAAGAGCCAAAAGGTGGAAACCATCCAAATGACCATCGACAGGTGGCTACATGAACAAAATGTGGTCTGTGCATATAATGGAATATTATTCAGCCATTAAAAGGAAGGAAAATTTGACACATGCTGCAACTTTGATGATGTCCTTGAAAACATTATGTTAAGCGAAAGAAGCCAGACGTGAAAGTCCACACATATTCAATTCAACTCATTTTAAAGTCCAGAATAGGCAAATTCACAGAGAAAGAAAGTAGATGAGCAGTTACCAGTGGCTGGAGGCACAGGAAGTGATAACTAAACTGTACAGGGTTTCTTTTAAAGATTACGAAAATGTTCTAAGATTGTAGCAGTGGTTGCACAACTCTGTGAATATACTAAAGACCATTGAATTGTACACTTCAGATGGGTGAATTGTATGTTATGTGACTTCTATCTCAACAAAACTATTTCCAAAAAATTGAAAATGTTATGTTGCTTTATATAAGATGATCATCAGAAAAATAAAATAAATGTCCTTTCCCATCGAATTACATTTTAAAAAGAGGAATCAGTACATGTAAAGCCTGAAGAACAGTGCTCAATAACACTAGCTGTTCTCCTCCCCTGTAACACTCGCCATTATGTGTGGGGCATGTTCTGCAAGTTCATCCATGAGAGGATGTGAATGCAGAGCCCAGGCACCTGCTTCCCCAGCTCTGGGCATGGCCTGGCACTGACTGGGCTGCAAGGAACAAGGTATCAGATGGGAATCTTGGCTCAGAGGGAGCCCCTGGTTTGAGGGGGCAGAGGCCCACAAAAGAAGGGAGGGCAATGTGGGTCACGGGAGGTTCCCCCGAGCACCTGATTTGGAAAACCTGCTCCACATTGGCTAGCATCAAAACCAAGTTTTCTGTGCACGGATGACTACCTTGACCTCTTTTCCTCTTGCTTCCTTCTCCAGCTTTCCAGGACCACACCAAGGTTTGTCTGACCCTGGAAGCAGAACTCCCCAAGGGAAGCTGGAGGCCAATGCCAACCCCTCTCTGGCCCACCATTTTGTTTCCCAGTGACCATGTCCACCTGGTGATACAAGCTGGACCCTTTGCAGTGTGAGATTGTCTCTTGGATAAGAAGCAAAATAGGAATTGAGTGGTTCCTCCCAACTCTGGCTGCCAGTCATATGAAACCTGCCTCCTTAAGCAACAAGTCCATTCCTTCTGGGGTCACAAAGTGCCAAGCAGGGCTGACAGCATGGCCTTTGCTCTTCATCTTCCACTCCCTTTGTCTCTTTCTCAGCTTTTGCCTTCCAGACATGGCCTTTCTGGCACCTTTCCAATAGTCTGTCCCCACCATGCCCAGGAACAAGCCCCGCCACCCTCATGCTGTTTTCAAATATGAGTTCACTGCTTTCATTAGCTGCCTCTTCTTTTTCTCCTTCACTGGAATAATTTGTAATTGTAAAGACAAAATGTCCTTCCTTGGGCAAGATGTTCCTCTAAAAATTTATTAGTGTGTTTTTCTCATTTACATTTCCTTGTGGGTGATATTCTATCTACAACATTCCAGAGACAATATTCCCTGAAATCTTCCAGAAATAACTAGAAGACTAATAACAGTTGCAGGAAGAACATAACAACAAAGATAGAATCAGCTTTTGATACCTAAAATAGGATTTGTGTCCACAACCAGAAACGAGTCTTGAAAGCTAGGCCTTATCTACAGATAAAAGAAAAAAGATTTTTCTTCTACATCCCATTGGTTCCTGCAACAGTCAAGTTTATGTGTCACCTGGGCCAGGCTCTAGTCCCTGGTGATTCCATCAAACACTGGTCTAGGTGTTGCCGTGGAGGCATTTTGTAGCTGTGGACTTGAAGTAAAGTAGAGACTCATGCTTGATGATGTGGGTGGGCCTCACACAATCAACGGAGAGGCCTAGAGCAAAGACTGAGGTTTCCCAGAGAAGAGGTAATTCTACCCCAAGACTGCAGGGTCAGCTCCTGCCTGAGTCTTAGGCCTGCTCACCTGCCCTGCAGATTTCAGACTTGCCAGCCCCACAGTCACATAAACCAGTTTCTTAAAATCTGTCTATCTACCCCTCTATCTATATATTAATATCTATCTATCTAATCTCCAATTGATTCTATTCTTTTCTCTGGGGAACCCTGACTGATGAGATAGGATTTAATGCTTCAGTCTTGAGGCTGAGTTTCCAGCCTGCCTGCCTGCAAATATTGAACTTGCCTAGCCAGCAATCACATAAGCCACAATCACACAAGCTACATCACCCAAAATCAGATAAGCTATTTCTTGTTTTTATATATATTTAACACATATACACACATATGTATGTAGACACATACACATGTGTGTATATGTGTGTGTAATATGTGTGCATGTGTATATATATATATGTCTGTGTGTGTGTGTGTGTGTGTGTGTGTGTGTTTTTCTCTGGTAGAATCCTGACTGGTACATTTCCTATTATCACATCAAGAACCAGGCCTATTTATTTATATATTAGGGTAGCAGAAACTCAGCATATGATGAAAAAGAGGTGGAAAGCACTCCCTTTCTCCCCGTCCCTCCCATGCCACTTCAGGTCAAAGGAATAGTAGCAAAAGGGAGAAGTCCCCTGAGGGCTATATGTGCATGAGGTGCACATTAGGAAGGTGGTTTCTTCCATTTGGAAACCTAGAAAGAGTCCTGCTTTTGGCTCGGTGCCATGTCCAGGGCTGTGGGGATGTTAAGGCCCAGAGTATTAGTCTGTTCTCACATTGCTACAGATAAATACCTGAGAGTGGGTAATTTACAAAGAAAACAAGTCTAATTGGCTCACATGTCTGCAGGCTGTACAGGAAGCAGAAGCAGCTCCTGCTTCTGGGGAGACCTTGGGAAACTTACAATCATGATGGAAGGGGAAGAGGGAAGCGGGCACTTCTTACATGACTGGAGCAGGAGCAAGAGAGAGGTGGGGAGGTGCCACATGCGTTTAAACAACCAGGTCTTGTGAGAACTCACTCACTATACAGTACCAAGGTGTGGGGAGGTGCCAAAACATTCACGAGAACTCCACCCCCATGATCCAATCACCTGCCACCAGGCCCCACCTCCAACATTGGGTATTACATTTCAGCATGAGATTTGGATGGGGACACAGAGCCAAACCAAATCACCCAGCAATGGCTGAGGAGGGGCTGCAGAACTAGGTGTGCAGGGAGAAGCCCCCTGGGGAAGCAGTGCAGGGAAGGGGCACACTGACATCCAGGTATGACTTTTCAAAAAATATTTTATTGATTTTCATTTTTTTAACTTTTATTTTAAGTTCAGGGGTACATGTGCAAGTTTGTAACATAGGTAAATTTGTGTCATGGGGGTATGTTGTACAAATAATTTCATCACCCAGGTATTAAGCCTAGTGCCCATTAGTTATTTTTCCTGATCCTCTCCCTCCTCATACCCACCACCCTCTGAAAGGCTTCAGTGTCTGTGGTTCCCCTCTGTGTGTCCATGTTTTCTCATCATTTAGCTCCCACTTATAAGCGAGAACAGGCGGTATTTGGTTTTCTGTTCCTGTGTTAGTTTGCTGAGGATAATGGCCTCCAGCTCCATCCATGTCCCTGCAGAGGACACAATCTCATTCTTTTTCATGGCTGCATAGTATTCATGGGTGGAAATTTACAATCTCACTTAGATACTTGATATATCACAGCTACCAAACTCAGAGCCTCATGAGGGTATGGTCTTCTTCTCTTGCTAACACTCAAGGGGCAGTACTATGGTGTTTTTTCACACAGAGATGCAGATTGGCTTGCCCAAGGTCATATCACTGATAAAGGTGGAGTAGGCTCCCATCCCCCAACTCTTAACCACTGAGCAGTTTAGCTGTGGAATAGCCAAAGACGACACCCAGATCCTCTGCTCCCCCAGGCATAGGCACTCCCACTCAGGATGTCTACCTCCGGGTGTTGCTCAAGAGGCAGAAGAGATACAGCGACAATGGTGACAACCACTCCCTCATTTAGCCATAAACAAACTGCAAAATGAAGATGCAGGGCCTCAGCAAGAGGACCTTTACATGATCCATGGCAGGCAGAGACTGTCCCCGCAAGGGAGAGCACCTTCTCTGCCAGGATGTGCTAGATGGGGAGTGGGCAGAAGCACAGTCAAGTTGTCCACCAAACACACTGTGCTGCTGCCAGCCCTTGGCCAAGTCAGTCTCTGCCTTGCCCCACCCTAAGATGAATGAGCAGCATCGCCAGGCCTGGACCTTCAGAGGCCAGTGCAGATCCCACCACAGCCTGCCAGGCCTACCGTAAGGACAGCATTGCTGGGATCATTGGCGTGGGGCCACCAGCTCAATTGGAAGAGGGCTATACAGGAGGCCCTCAGTGACTTCGACCTATCATTGGGACAGGCCCAGTTGTCTGCACTCCCGTAGGATGCTCCACAGGCGGAACACACGATAAAGTGCAGCAGGGACTCTACCAAGCCCCAGCAGGTCTACTGGCTCCTTGCTGTTAAATGCCCTTGCTCAAGGACGTCCCAGTTGGACAGAAACTAAGCTCGTATGCATGACTAGTGTTGATGGCTCTTTGACTCCTGTTCTAACCCAAACAGGCAATTCCGATGGTGCCTGGCACACACCCACACAATCACAGTGCAGTGTGGGGAACGTGCTTGTAAATGACAGTAGGGCAGAATTCTGCTGAGATCAAAAGGGTCTGCTGCAAACCCAAATGGCAGGCAGCACTAGAACATCAGAAACACTCCAGAAAGTCTCCAAAAATGCTTCTTTAAGAAGCAGATGTCTGATTCGCCCGTAAAGTGGACCGGACCCCTCTGCGATTCTGCCAGGTCCCATTCCTGAATGTCTGGAAGATACGGTGGCCACAGGCTCCAAACCACCAAAGAGATTCATGTTCCGCGGGGATGAAGCTACGATGAGGACAAAGGCCTCAAACACTTGATGTTGGATGTTTCATTGTAATCATTGCCAACATTTTTAAGCATGTAAAATATCACCTGGAAATTCTGGGTGATTCTGTCTTTGGACTAAAGTGTGTTTTCCCCTGAATTTTCTCTTGGTACCAGTCCTAGTGCTTGCTGTTTTCTGTGTGCACACCAGGCACTGGGCCACGCATTTTTAATGAGTGCCTGGTAAGGGGGAGGGGGAACTTAGAATGCCTTGCCCCTCTGCCAGCCTCTTGAAGATCCTCAGAGCAGTTTTTTGATCATGGAGGAGTCCCAGGCTTGGCCTTTCTTAGTTCTGGGAAAGCGAGGGGAGAATCCCACAGAGTCTGACAAAGGCTGCCTGTCTTCAGAACTCCTGATGCACAAAGCTGAGCTGGGCTAGGCTGGGCTCCAGGTCCCAAGAGAGAGGCTCATAGGTGCCAGGGACAAGCCACTCAAGGCTTGGGGAGGGACAGAAGCAGAGCCTGGGAACCCAGCAGGGGCAGCCCAGGGAGCCTTCCGTAATCTCTCTGGAATAACCAGAAACAAGCATGCAGCCAACTGCAGGGCCCCTAAGTCACATTTTCCAAAACAACATCTTCAAGGCAGAAGTGTTTTGGCTATTTCTTGATATTTTACATCTTCTCTGGTGAACAGAGGTCCTGTGGTCCAGGAGAAAGGTGAGAGACTCTGGGTTTCAATCACAGTTCAGTCCCTTTCTGGCTAAGTGACCCTGGGCAACTTAAGTGACTCGATCAAGGCTTTCCAACTAGGAAGGACCAATCCAACAAGGAAATGTTTGAAACCAGTGCTCTTAACCATGATCCTACATTGCCAAGCAGAGATACCAGGCTGCTGTGAATGTCCAGTATCCAACTGTGGAGAAGGAACCACTTCTTACACTACATGCCCAGATCTGGGCTCCTCACCTGGCCAGTATCATCTCATTCATCTCATTTAATCCCTCAACAGATCTCATTTTACAGAGGAGACACTGGAGCACAGAGACATTAGGCGACCTGGCAAGGTCACACAGCTGAGAAGGAGCAGAGCCTGGACTCAAAACTGGATCTATCTGGCTCCAGAGCCTATAAGGCGATAACGATAGAGGAGGTAAAGATACACGTTGTAGGTTTCAGCAAACATTTGTTCATTTGTTAATTCATTCTTTCATCAGAAAAATGAGATTATGGAATCAAAAAAGTGTGAGTGCCTACTCTGTTCCAGGAGCAGAGAACAGGCCTCTGGAGGTCTCAAGACAGAAAAGGAAAGGAGAGATAAGGTGATCCAACCAATACCTTGGCAGAAACAGGGAGATGGGGTTCAGAGATTTCCGTAAGACAAGAAATTGCTGGCCAGACCTTTCTCTATGGGAGTAACGCAGAGGCCTAGAGAGAAGCTGGTGATATTGGGGCACTGTTAGCTTCCTGATTTCAAGTCCTCAAGAATAAGCTAATAGCGGTGACAGCAAGGCCATCCCCAAACCCCTTGGAAAATAGACGCCCAATATCCCTCATAAATCTACCATTAAGCCACTCAAAAGATGAAGTCTGTGGTGCTAGGGTGGGGCCCCGGGGGTAGGACTTGTCTGAAATGCTCTGTGAACCAGGCTTTGCATGGAGAGCAGGATAATCAGACTTTCCTGGACTCATTATCCAGAGTTAACAGTTCTAACAGAGAGGGGAGCAACCCAGAGAGCTGACCCAGGTCAAAAGTAACAAGAGAAATGGAGGAAAAACAGGTAGAATCTTCTCAAGGGTAGAGTATAGCCCATATCTTTAGGCTGAGTTGTCTAAGATGCTCTTCTTTATCTTTCTTTTCTTTCAGTTTGATGGTAATTGACTCAGATATTTAAAATATAGATATTAGGGGGCCAGGCGTGGTGGTTCACACCTGTAATCCCAGCACTTTGGGAGGCCGAGGAGGGCAGATCACCTGAGGTCAGGAGTTCGAGACCAGCCTGGCCAACATGGTGAAACCCTGTCTCTACTAAAAATACACACACACACACAGATACACAAAAATTAACTGGGTGTGGTAGCAGGTGCCTGTAATCCCAGCTACTCGGGAGGCTGAGGCAGGAGAATCATTTGAACCCAGGAGGCGGAGGTTGCAGTGAGCCGAGATCGCGCCATTGCACTCCAGCCTGGGCGACAGGGCAAGACTCCATTTCAAAACATATATATATATATGTGTGTGTGTGTGTGTGTGTGTGTGTGTGTGTGTGTGTGTGTGTATACAAGGCGAGACTCCATTTCAAAATATATATATATATATATATGTGTGTGTGTGTGTGTATATATGTATTAGGTAGTGTGTGTGCACATACACATCTGTGTCTGTACTTGAGTCTGTGTGATTATGTGTACATGCAAAATTCCAGGACTTTGTATAAAACCACACTTAATAAATAGTGAGTGCCTATTTTGGACCAGGTCAATACCAAAATGTAGCAGGTGTGGGAGTAACATTGTAGGCAAGCAAACACGGCCTCAGCCCTCAGGGAGGTGATAGTCTGCTGGGGAGATAGGCATTAAGCAAAACACTTCCCAGAATGAGTTTGACAGTACAAGTTTGAACAGTGCTGCAAATTTGAAATGAGGATACTCTGATGGCATACAACAGAGGTACCTGGCCAGTAGGCAGGCGGAGGTCCGAGAAGATTTTCCTGGGGAGATGGCCATCATTTGGGACTTTTTCCCCCAGCTCATGGTTGTCTCCCCGCTAGCATCTAAACTCCATGAGGGGGATACTTCATGTCTGTCTTGATCCCTGTTACTTCCCCAGCATGTACATATAATCTAAAGGATAAGGAGGAATAATCTAGGAGATGGGAGGGACAAGTGTTTCATAACTTTTTCTGGAACAGCATGTGGAAAGGCCCTGTGGTGGGAAGGACCATGGAAAGTGTAGGAGAGTGAAAGAGGAGCAGTGCAGCTGGAGCAGATAAAGTGAGGTTAAATATGGTGCAATATGAGGCAGGATTAGGTCATGCATGGCCTTGCAGACCATCGTAGGAAATTGTTTGGGTTTTATCATAAGAGCAACTGGAAGCCTCTGAAGGATTTTAAGCAAGAAGGCATTATACAATCAGATTTGCATATGAAAACCAGTATTATCTCTATAGTATGAAAAAAATAGAGGGAGGGGGCCAAAGCTGAAGAAGAGTTTGGTTAAAGAGCTCTGGCATAGTCCTAGATAAAGACACTGGTGTCTTGGATTTGAAGGGTGGAGATGAAGAGAAGTGGGTAGATTTAACAGAAATTGATGAGTGAAATGAACAATGTAGTCAAGAGTTGTGCAAGTGGATGAGGAAGAAAATGTATAATGGCTCCATCTGAAAAGTGGGTAGGTGTTTGTGCCCATTCACCCAGATAGAATCAGGTTTGAGGGAGAAGATCATGAGTTTGGTTTCAGTCATATTGCATTTGAGGTGCCTGTGAAAAATCACAGATGAGTTATCAGAGAAGAAGTTTGATTCATGGGCCTTGTTCCTAGAAGCATGGTTCAGACTGGAGATAAGAATTTGGGAGTCATCAGCATATAGGTGGTAGTTAAATCCCAGTGATGATGAGATTACCTAGAGAGGAAGTGAGAAGAAAATGGAGTCTAGGAAGGAGCCTTGAACTTCCAACATCTAATGGCCCACTAAAGAAGAACCCAGCAGAGGAGAGGGAGAAACGTGGCTGGAGAGGAAAGGAGGAAATAAGGAGAGTGCTATATTACGGAAACAAAGGGAAGGGGACATTGGATTCAAATGCTCTCCAGAGGTTAAGTAAGATAAGGACTGCAAATGTCCATTGGACTTTATGACACAAATGTAATATGAGCTATTTGAGTACTAGATTGGAGATGATTCCACACAGGATCTTTGAGCCTGTTGATCTCTCTGCCTGGAATGCTTTCTATATTCTCACATTGTTGAATTCTTGGCATTAAGACAGTTTGCATGGCACCTCGTTGAGGCCTTTCCTGACTCCCCAGTCTACATATTCTCCACCACATGACACCGTGCTCATCTTCATTTGGGACTTTTTCCCCTAGTTCCTGGTTGTCTCCCCGCTAGCATCTAAACTCCATGAGGGTGATGCTTTATGTCTGTCTTGATCCCTGATACTTCCCCAGCATGTACAACAGTTCCTGGCACACATTAGATTCACAAACATAATGTTAGGGGTGACCCAATGCACAGGTGTAAAGATTGGGCCTGACCTCCATTCCTGAGTAAGCACATGATTAACTTTCTGGGGTTCTTCCCTTACAAAGAAACCAAAACATTCAAGAAATGATTTAAAAGACTTCCGAATGCTTAGAGATGACTATGAAAGCAAACGGACTCTCCCTTAACTCTCTGAGGGGCTTTCACGGGGCACAAAGTACAGACTTCGTTTGACTCTAACATGCAGAAGTAGGACCAGTGGAGAAAATTTTTCCAGGAGGACTTCCTAATGATAAGAGATTCCTGAAAATGGCAATCCCTACTTCTGCTCCCAGACAATGTTCAAAAGAGAAGAGAGAGCACCACAACGAAAAACAAACAACCAGCCCACTTAGCAAATGGACAAAGGATTTGATTAAACATTGCTCCAGAGAGGATATACAAATGGCCAATAAGCACACGAAAAGACGTACAATGCTATTAGTCATTAGGGAAATGCAAATCAAAACCACAATGAGATACCATTTCACACCCATTTGGATGACTTATTTAAAAAAAAAAAAAAGAAAAAGAAAAGCAAGTGTTGGCAAGGATGTACATGAATTAGAATGCTTGTACATTGCTGGCAGGAATGCAAAATGGTGCAGCCATTGTAAGGAAACAGTTTGGTGATCCCTCAATAAGTTAAACAGAATTAACTTACGACCCAATAATTCTACTCTTAGGTATATACCCAATAGAATCACAAACAAGTACATCAACAAAAACTTGTATATGAATGTTCATAGCAGCATTATTCACAACTGCCAAAAGGTAGAAACAACCCAAATGTTGAATAGATGAATGAATGAACAAAATGTGCTATACCCACACAAGCAAATAGTATTTAGCCATAAAAGGGAATGCAGTACTAGTATGTGCTACAATGTGGATGAACCATGAAACATTTTGCTAAGTGAAGGAAGCCAGTCACAAAAGACCACATTTATTTGATTTCATTTATAAGAAATATCCAGAACAGACAAAGTCATAGAGACAGTTGCCAGGGGATTAGGGGCTAAGATAGGAAGTGACTGCTAATGGGTATGGGGTCTTCTTTTTGGTAATAAAAGTGTTCTGGCACTAGATAATGGTGATGGTTGCACAACGTTGTGAATGTCCTAAATGTCACTGAATTGTACATCTTAAAATGGTTATGATGGCAGATTTTGGTTATGTATACTTTACCACAATAAAACGGAGATTAAGGAGAGATGGCCTCTTAGCAGAGGAGCTGAAGACGGGCTTCCTAGGGGCAGGGACAGCATGAATCCTCTGTGAAGTCTTTTTCAAAGCCTGTTTTCTGCAAGAGCAGAGGCTCACCATATGTATCTTCTCTGATGGCTCCTGGTATGAAAACTTCAGGAGGCTCCCTCATCTTCCCTTGTCCCAGTCCAGGCTTCCCAGGGTATGAAGAGAAGGCCCAGTGTCTTGTCATTGAGTTAGAGCCCCAGGGTGTTGAGAACTCCTGCTGTGACCATAAGGAAATGAGGCTTCAGTTGGAAATGAGACCCGGGAGGACTTGAGAAAGATGATGATTTGCCCATGGCAGGAAGGAGACAGATGGTCCCCTGCTGGTGGTGAGGAGAAGGCACAGTTAGCCAAGGCTGGCCAGAAGCTGACTTCGGCCACAGGCCGTGTTCTTGCTGTCCCCACTCCACTCTGTTGCCACCATATCTGACTGTGGTGTCACTGCAGGTATCTTTGAAGGGGCAGTAGCAAGGGCATCTCTCACTGCCACAGGCCTGAGAAGCCAATTGGTAGGATGGACCTCCACCAAAGAGGTAGAGTCCCTGACCATACTAGCCACAAAGACCCTTCACTGCTCCCATCCCTAAGCCCTGGCCATGGGAACTTGTGAAATTGTGCCGGCCTGTATGTCCAGCTTGCTTTATGAACATGGGCAGGTTCCTTCCTCCTCCACATCCCCATGCATCAGTTTCCCCACTTAGACATGAAGATATTTGATTAAACTCTCAAGTTCTTAGTGGCAACACTTAGTTTGAGAGAATGGTTCTGTTTTGGAGTTCTGGAGCCAGACTCTACGGATTCAAATCCTTCTGCTACCACTTACCAACTACATGATTTCAAAGCGATTTACTTCCACTGAGCCCCAATCTACTCATTGGTAAACTAAGATCTGCCCCAGAGGGTGGCTGCAAGGAACAGGTGAAATACTCCACTATAGGCAAAGCAGCTGGCCCAGTGCCTGCCACGTGGTCAGTTCTCAACGAGTGTTAGATATTAGCATCTTATTAGCACGCCGTCTTTCTTGGTCCTGAAGTGCACCTAACGCCTACAGATCACTACAAGTGCTGCCAAACTTAAATCCTGAAGCTGTTGTAAAGGAGGGGCATCCCCCTTTCCATAAATCCTTTGAGAGCAATCCAATCAAGATTGATTTCATTGTTCATGATGGCAGGACCTGGGGACTGGAGAACCCACCACACCCAGCTCTCCTGAGTTGTAGGAGGGTGTAGATGGAAAAAGAGGGCTGTTTCCTTAGCATCTGGGCACTTGGCTGGATTCTGCATTCCTGGGGAGGCTGTTTTTGATATAGAATTGATTATTCTAATCAAGGCACTTCAGTGCTCAAACTGTTCAATATAAATAGGTTAGAACAGTGTGAAAGTGTGGCTGGAAAGAATTAAATGCAAGCAGACTTTCCAGACAGGAGTCTAAAATAAGCACGTGGTTAGCACGCAGAAATGGCAATAAAAGAAACCCCAGGCTCTGACTGATGTGGCCGCTGCAAATGAGGCTCCACATGGCCCCAAAGCAATCACTCTTCAAGACACGATCTGGAGGCTGCCAACAAACCCAGAAGGAGATCTTCTTCTGTCTAGGGAAACCCACAAATGGGTGGGACACTGAAGTGCAGTAAGGATGCCCATAAAAAGGGAACTCGGGTGCCACTAAAGGCACTCTGGGGTTCCTGGTAGCAGACAAATGAAGGTCCTTTCTGCATGGGGGCTCCAAGGACTCCTGCTGCAAGAAAGTCCGGAATAACAAGATCAGGACTCTAGGACAAATCTGGAAGTTCGAAGCTACCTTGGACTTGGCCAGAGGATAGGGGCAGGAAGCTTACAGGAAACAGGGGACCAAGGCACGTGAAAGAGCTGTAGGTGGCTTTGAGCAAACATGTCCTGGGAGAGTGGTACTGGAGGCAGTCACTCAAAATCCCTCTCCCCATCACCTCTAGTGGATGCAAGTAGGAGACGCTATCTCGTTCTCTTCTGTTATTAGGCAGGCTTTGGCAAAATTTGAGAAGCACCAGCATGTTGGAATAAAAAGTGGCCTTTGGCATCAGATGAACTTGAATTTCCATTCTACCTCTGTTATGGGTTGAATTATGTTCCCCCAAAGTTCACATGCTGAAGTCCTCATTGTCAGTACCCCAGAGTGTGACCTTATTTGGACATGGAGTTGATGCAGATGGAATGGGTTCTGTTAGAATAAGGTCATACTAGAGTGGGGTGGGTCCTACTCCATTCTGACAGGGGTCCTAACAAGAAGGGGCCATTTGGGCCAGGCATGGTGGCTCACACCTGTAATCCCAGCACTTTGGGAGGCCAAGGCGGGAAGATCACCTGAGGTCAGAAGTTCGAGACCAGCCTGGCCTACATGGTGAAATCCCATCTCTACTAAAAATACAAAAATTAGCCGGGTGTGGTGGTGGGCATCTGTAGTCCCAGCTACTCAGGAGGCTGAGGCAGGAGAATCGCTTGAACCCAGGAGGCAGAGGTTATAGTGAGCCAAGATCATGCCACTGCATTCCAAAGAAAGAAAAAAAAGAAGGGGACATTTGGACACAGAGACGGAGACACAGGGAGAACACCATGTGAAGATGAAGGCAGAGATTAGGGTGATGCTCCTATAAGCCAAGGAACAACGCCACAGATTGTTAGCAAACTCCCAGAAACTAAGTGAGGGGCCTGCAACAGATTCTGCCTCACTCAGAAGGAACCCACCCTGCTGACACCTTAATCTCAGACTTCCAGCCTCCAGAACTGTGTGTGAAACAGTCCATTTCTGTTGTTTGAGTCCCTCTGTTTGTGGTACTTTGTTAGGCAGCTGGAGCGAACTAAGACACCCTCCCTCCATAGCTTGGCCAACTGCACGGAATGGGTAGAGAGGCTGAGCCACTCTCTCTCTTGAGGTCATGGAGAGGCCAGACCAAGGAAGGCTGATCTAGAAGCTGAGTTGGCCATGGAGGAGAGGAGGAAGGTGCTTCTCCAAGGGTGGGAACAGCAAATCGGCACTCAGTGACCAAGCTAGAGCCTTCCTCGGTTCTCAACTCCTTGCCTTTTCTCCTCCCCAATACCCCAGAGGCCCCCAGACTTCTCTGGGAAGGAAAATGAAAGGAAATTATGGTGGTAAAGTGCTCAGCCCAGTGCCTGGCTGAGCAGACAGAGTGTAGGAGTTGTTCTCCCTTTCCTGAGTGGTGGGAAAGGCTAATGATTCCACTTAGGGGCCCACAAGGCTTGGGAATGCCCACCCCCCTACACTAGCCTACAAAGGAAGAAGCCAGGGCAAGGCACTCAAGGTGGCAGGTCCAGAACAGCAGGCACTTCCACTCCACACCCATGTCAGGGGTGGGGTCACACCAACTCCCCGTCTCCATTTGGCGAGGTTGTCAGGTTTGTAACTCCAGGCAGGGGTCTGTACAGGGCCTACTTTCCTTCATTAGTCCTCACGCCTATCTCTAAGGCAGGCGTCATCATCCCTGATATAGTTTTGATGTTTTCTTCCACCAAATCTCATGTTGAAATGTAATCAATCCCCAGTGTTGAAGGTGGGACCTAGTGGAAGGTGTTTGGATCATGGAGGTGGATTCCTCATGAACAGCTAGCGCCATCCCTTTGGTGATGAATGAGTTCAGGGGAGATCTGGTTGTTTAAGTGTATGTGGCACATCCCTGCTCTCTCTGTTGCTCCTGCTGTCATCCTATGATGTGCCTGCTCTCTTTTCGCCTTCTGCCATGATGGTAAGCTTCCTGAGGTCTTCACCAGAAGCAGTTGCTGGTGCTGCGCTTCCTGTAAGCCTGCAGAACCTCTAGCCAATTAAACTTCTTTTCTTTATAAATTACCCAACCTCAGGTATTTCTTTTTTCTTTTTTTTTTTTTTTTTTTTTTTTAGTGCTCAATAAATATTAGTGATTTTTATTATGTCTCAGAAATTTTTTTTTCATTTTTGTTTTAATTTTTTTTATTATTATACTTTAAGTTCTAGGGTACATGTGCACAACGTGCAGGTTTGTTACATATGTATACTTGTGCCATGTTGGTGTGCTGCACCCATGAACTCGTCAGCACCCATCAACTCGTCCTTTACATCAGGTATAACTCCCAATGCAATCCCTCCCCCCTCCCCCCTCCCCATGATAGGCCCCGGTGTGTGATGTTCCCCTTCCT
>NC_045445.1:3992547-4063466 GCF_002776525.5 Piliocolobus tephrosceles | reverse complement strand
CATTTGTAGCTTGATGGGGATGGCATTGAATCTATAAATTACCTTGGGCAGTATGGCCATTTTCACGATATTGATTCTTCCTATCCATGAGCATGGTATGTTCTTCCATTTGTTTGTGTCCTCTTTTATTTCACTGAGCAGTGGTTTGTAGTTCTCCTTGAAGAGGTCCTTTACATCCCTTGTAAGTTGGATTCCTAGGCATTTTATTCTCTTTGAAGCAATTGTGAATGGAAGTTCATTCGTGATTTGGCTCTCTGTTTGTCTGTTACTGGTGTATAAGAATGCTTGTGATTCTTGCACATTAATTTTGTATCCTGAGACTTTGCTGAAGTTGTTTATCAGCTGAAGGAGATTTTGGGCTGAGATGATGGGGTTTTCTAAATATACAATCATGTCATCTGCAAACAGGGACAATTTAACTTCTTTTCCTAACTGAATACCCTCATTTCTTATTTCTTTCTCTTGCCTGATTGCCGTAGCCAGAACTTCCAACACTATGTTGAATAGGAGTGGTGAGAGAGGGCATCCCTGTCTTCTGCCAGTTTTCAAAGGGAATGCTTCTAGTTTTTGCCCATTCTGTAAGATATTGGCTGTGGGTTTGTCATAAATAGCTCTTATTTGAGATACGTTCCCTCAATTGAGAGTTTTTAGCATGAAGGGCTGTTGAATTTTGTCAAAGGCCTTTTCTGCATCTATTGAGATAATCATGTGGTTTTTGTCTTTGGTTTTGTTTTTATGCTGGATTACATTTATTGATTTGCGTATGTTGAACCAGCCTTGCATGGATGAAGCCCACTTGATCATGGTGGATAAGCTTTTTGATGTGCTGCTGGATTCGGTTTGCCAGTATTTTATTGAGGATTTTTGCATCGATGTTCATCAGGGATACTGGTCTAAAATTCTCTTTTTTTGTTGTGTCTCTTCCAGGCTTTGGTATCAGGATGATGTTGGCCTCATAAAATGAGTTAGGGAGGATTCCCTCTTTTTCTATTGATTGGAATAGTTTCAGAAGGAATGGTACCAGCTCCTCCTTGTAGAATTCAGCTGTGAATCCATCTGGTCCTGGACTTTTTTTTGATTGGTAGGCTATTAATTATTGCCTCAATTTCAGAGCCTGCTATTGGTCTATTCAGGGATTCAACTTCTTCCTGGTTTAGTCTTGGGAGAGTGTAAGCATCCAGGAATTTATCCATTTCTTCTAGATTTTCTAGTTTATTTGTGTAGAGTATGGTATTCTCTGATGGTAGTTTGTATTTCTGTGGGGTCGGTGGTGGTATCCTCTTTATCATTTTTTATTGCGTCTATTAGATTCTTCTCTCTTTTCTTCTTTATTAGTCTTGCTAGCAGTCTGTCAATTTTGTTGATCTTTTCAAAAAACCAACTCCTGGATTCATTGATTTTTTGGAGGGTTTGGAGGGTTTTTTGTGTCTCTATCTCCTTCAGTTCTGCTCTGATCTTAATTATTTCTTGCCTTCTGCTAGCTTTTGAATGTGTTTGCTCTTGCTTCTCTTGTTCTTTTAATTGTGATGTTAGAGTGTCAATTTTAGATCTTTCCAGCTTTCTCTTGTGGGCATTTAGTGCTATAAATTTCCCTCTACACACTCCTTTAAATGTGTCCCAGAGATTCTGGTATGTTGTATCTTTGTTCTCATTGGTTTCAAAGAACATCTTTATTTCTGCCTTCATTTCGTTATGTACCCAGTAGTCATTCAGGAGCAGGTTGTTCAGTTTCCAAGTGTTGAGTGGTTTTGATTGAGTTTCTTAGTCCTGCGTTCTAGTCTGATTGCACTGTGGTCTGAGAGACAGTTTGTTATAATTTCTGTTCTTGTACATTTGCTGAGGAGTTCTTTACTTCCAATTATGTGGTCAATTTTGGAATAAGTGCGATGTGGTGCTGAGAAGAATGTATATTCTGTTGATTTGGGGTGGAGAATTCTGTAGATGTCTATTAGGTCTGCTTGGTGCAGAGCTGAGTTCAATTCCTGGATATCCTTGTTAACTTTCTGTCTTGTTGATCTGTCTAATGTTGACAGTGAGGTGTTGAAGTCTCCCATTATTATTGTATGGGAGTCTAAGTCCCTTTGTAAGTCTCTAAGGACTTACTTTATGAATCTGGGTGCTCCTGTATTGGGTGCATATATATTTAGGATAATTAGCTCTTCCTGTTGAATTGATCCCTTTACCATTATGTAATGGCCTTCTTTGTCTCTTTTGATCTTTGATGGCTTAAAGTCTGTTTTATCAGAGATGAGGATTGCAACCCCTGCTTTTCTTTGTTCTCCATTTGCTTGGTAGATCTTCCTCCATCCCTTTATTTTGAGCCTATGTGTGTCTCTGCATGTGAGATGGGTCTCCTGAATACAGCAGACTGATGGGTCTTGACTCTTTATCCAGTTTGCCAGTCTGTGTCTTTTAATTGGATCATTTAGTCCATTTACATTTAAGGTTAATATTGTTACGTGGGAACTTGATACTGTCATTATGATATTAACTGGTTATTTTGCTCATTAGTTGATGCAGTTTCTTCCTAGCCTCGATGGTCTTTACATTTTGGCATGTTTTTGCAATGGCTGGTACCGATTGTTCCTTTCCATGTTTAGTGCTTCCTTCAGGGTCTCTTGTAAGGCAGGCCTGGTGGTGACAAAATCTCTAAGCATTTGCTTATCTGTAAAGGATTTTATTTCTCCTTCACTGATGAAACTTAGTTTGGCTGGATATGAAATTCTGGGTTGAAAATTCTTTTCTTTAAGAATGTTGAATATTGGCCCCCACTCTCTTCTGACTTGTAGAGTTTCTGCTGAGAGATCTGTTGTTAGTCTGATGGGCTTCCCTTTGTGGGTAACCCGACCTTTGTCTCTGGCTGCCCTTAACAGTTTTTCCTTCATTTCAACTTTGGTGAATCTGACAATTATGTGTCTTGGAGTTGCTCTTCTCATGGAGTATCTTTTTTTTTTTTTGAGACGGAGTCTTGCTCTGTCACCCAGGCTGGAGTGCTGTGGCCGGATCTCAGCTCACTGCAAGCTCCGACTCCCAGGTTCACGCCATTCTCCTGCCTCAGCCTCCCTAGTAGCTGGGACTACAGGCGCCGCCACCTCGCCTGGCTAGTTTTTTTTTTTTTTTTTGTAGTTTTTAGTAGAGACAGGGTTTCACCGTGTTAGCCAGGATGGTCTCGATCTCTTGACCTCGTGATCTGCCCGTCTCGGCCTCCCAAAGTGCTGGGATTACAGGCTTGAGCTGCCACGCCCTGCCCTCATGGAGTATCTTTGTGGCGTTCTCTGTATTTCCTGAATTTGAATGTTGGCCTGCCTTACTAGATTGGGGAAGTTCTCCTGGATGATATCCTCCTGAAGAGTGTTTTCCAACTTGGTTCCATTTTCCCCCTTACTTTCAGGCACCCCAATCAGACATAGATTTGGACTTTTTACATAGTCCCATACTTCTTGAAGGCTTTGTTCATTTCTTTTTCCTCTTTTTTCTCTAGACTTCTCTTCTCGCTTCATTTCATTCATTTGATCCTCAATCGCTGATACCCTTTCTTCCAGTTGCTCAAGTTGGTTACTGAAGCTTGTGCATTTGTCACGTATTTCTTGTGTCATGGTTTTTATCTCTGTCAGTTCGTTTATGGCCTTCTCTGCATTGATTATTGTAGTTATCCATTCTTCCATTCTTTTTTCAAGATTTTTAGTTTCTTTGCGCTAGGTATGTAATTCCTCCTTTAGCTCTGAGAAGTTTGAAGGGTGGAAGCCTTCTTCTCTGAAATCGTCAAAGTCATTCTCCTTCCAGCTTTGATCCATTGCTGGCGATGAGCTGCGTTCCTTTGGAGGGGGAGATACGCTCTTATGTTTTGAATTTCCAGCTTTTCTGCCCTGCTTTTTCCCCATCTTTGTGGTTTTATCTGCCTTTGGTCTTTGATGATGGTGACATACTGATGGGGTTTTGGTGTGGGTGTCCTTCCTGTTTGTTAGTTTTCCTTCTAACAGTCAGGACCCTCAGCTGTAGGTCTGTTGGAGATTTCTTGAGGTCCACTCCAGACCCTGTTTGCCTGGGTATCAGCAGAAGAGGGGGCAGAAGATAGAATATTGCTGAACAGCGAGTGTACCTGTCTGATTCTTGCTTTGGAAGCTTTGTCTCAAGGGTATACCCCGCCATGTGAGGTGTGAAGTGTTGGTCTGCCCGTAGTGGGGGATGTCTCCCAGTTAGGTTACTCAGGGATCAGGGATCCACTTGAGCAAGCAGTCTGTCTGTTCTCAGATCTCAGCTTCTGTGTTGGGAGATCCACTGCTCTCTTCAAAGCTGTCAGACAGGGTCGTTTGCATCTGCAGAGGTTTCTGCTGCCTTTTTTGTTGTTGTTTAGCTGTGCCCTGTCCCCAGAGGTGGAGTCTACAGAGACAGGCAGGCCTCCTTGAGCTGCTGTGGGCTCCACCCAGTTCGAGCTTCCCAGCAGCTTTGTTTACCTACTTAAGCCTCAGCAATGGTGGGTGCTCCTCCCCCAGCCTCGCTGCTGCCTTGCCCTTAGATCACAGACTGCTGTGCTAGCAATGAGGGAGGCTCCGTGGGCGTGGGACCCTCCTGGCCAGGTGTGGGATATAATCTCCTGGTGTGCCATTTGCTAAGACCCTTGGTAAAGTGCAGTAGTGGGGTGAGAGTTACCCGATTTTCCAGGTGTTGTGTGTCTCAGTTCCCCTGGCTAGGAAAAGGGATTCCCTTCCCCCTTGTGCTTCCCAGGTGAGGCGATGCCTCGTCCTGCTTCAGCTCTTGCTGGTCGGGCTGCAGCAGCTGACCAGCACCGATTGTCCAGCACTCCCTAGTGAGATGAATCTGGTACCTCAGTTGAAAATGCAGAAATCACCCGTCTTCTGTGTCGCTGGTGCTGGGAGCTGGAGACTGGAGCTGTTCCTATTCGGTCATCTTGCTCCGCCCCCAACTTCGTTTTTTTTTTTTCAGGTATTTCTTTATAGCAATGCAAGAACAGACTCACACAATCCTTTTTGCCAAGAATTAAGAATTAGAATCACCCATTCAAGAGCCCAGGGATCTCATCAATGGTGAAGTCAAGTTGCAGGGGGAGGTGGGATGGGAATCCAAGTTCATCTGATGATAAAGGCCACCCTTTCCCACCCCCAACATGCTGGGTCTCCCTAACGACTGAAGAGAATGAAATGCAGGCCCTGGGGGCAGTCTTGGGGCACAGCCCAAAGTTGCCATTTTGACACCTTATGCTACAGCTCCAAGATTCAATGAAGTTTGCATTCTAAAACATAACACATCCATGTTTGTTTAAATATAAGAAAGTAATATTTATGTTATTTACCAGGTAAAGTAACCCTCCCTGCCCTGCCGCATTTTAGGGCAAACTTGAGCCTCCAGGGGAATGGGTCATAGGCTGTAAGGCTCCCAACTGGAGACCCCTGGCATTCTATCATGCTGCCATTGAACATTGACAAGTCCTGTCACTTCCCTATTCGAAGGGAGCAGGAAGTGCCTCCAGCATACTGCCCTTAGGACTCAAGCCAAGAGCATCACTGCTCACTGCCCCCCTCCCCCAGTCCTACATCTGGCACCTGTTTATCCAGCAGGCCCTACGCCACACTTACCAGGCCCTGTGTGTGCTCCCTACCTCTGTGAGGGCTCGGGGCCTTGCATACCTCTGCCAGGCAGTGGTCCAGTCCCACCACATGTCTCCAATGTCTGGCAATGAGCCCTGCCTACCTGCCTACCACCACTTGGGATGCCAGAGCTATGCCTGGGGACCAGAGGCACTTGGTGGGATTGGCATGACTTATCTCTCCTGGCCTTATCTCTTGATAGAGGATCACTAACTTGCTCATTCTCAAGAGCATTTACTGTATGTCAGATACTTGTAAGTGACAACAAGAAGTGGTCACGGTGTCGTGGGAGGAAAAGATGTTATAGTACAGGATGGTAAGTGCTGTGGCCCAGGCAAACTCAGGGGGCTATGACCACAAGGAAGGAAGCCAAGCCTAGCCAGAGGAGGTGTCACTCCTGGAGGAAGTGATATCTATGATAAGCCTGGAAGACCCCATGAGTCTTGGGAAGGAAGAGCATTCCAACCTAAGCCTGTGGCAGCACACAATCCTACCATGTGCTGACCTTTCAACAATCCAAGAAGCCACTACCCTTTTTAGCTAAGGATCCCCAAGCATCACACAAGGCTGGCAGGCCTAGTATCCTAGGGTTAGCACTCATGAGCACATCGGCCCTGCCTGTCAAGGCAGGGCCCCATTAGCCCAGGTTGAGTGATCCATGGTTGTCGCATTGGTGAGGCATTCTCCTCACCTCCATGCACATGCACACGCCCATGGCAGAGGAGGGTGGCAAATCACAGAGTGCCCAGAAAATCACTTGAGGCCACAGACTATGTCTCTAGAAAGTAGCTTGTGTATACATGGGATCCTATAAAGCAAATGTTCTCTTCCCCTTGGCCACAGTGATTGTGATTTCAGGGGAATTTTAGGTTTATGGTAGAGAGAAGTGTTCTCCAGCTGGCTCAGTCAAGCCCCAAAGAGTTTATGGGCTCCGGACTGTCTGACACATGGCCCATTTCATGACTGAATGGCTGAGGGTTCCAGCAGAACCCTGGGGAAAATTTGGCAAAGGCTGGGAGCCGGATGCTGGTATCATATCATTTGCCTTCTCCAAGCCGCACCAAGAAACCCCCCGGTCCTCCCCTGCAGAAATGCAGGGGCCATGGGAGCTGAGTTCCAGTCCTTTGTTTAATAGGCCACTGGGGACATGTGGATGGAGGTGAGGGTTGTGGGGGTGGTGGGGAGATATGTTTCCCTAGTTCAGCTCTCTTGACACTGAATGATTATAGCTGCACTGAGGGCAGAGACCTTGGCCTTTGTCTCCAGTACCCAGCTTAGTGCCTGGCACATAGTAGGTGCCCAACAGATATTTGTCACACAAATAAATGAATGAGTATGTGGATGGATGGATGGATGGATGGATGGATGGATGGATGGATGGGTGGACGGACGGATGGGTGGACGGATGGATGGGGAGGAAATCTGGGTGATAAAGGGCAGGTTGGGAGATGACAGGAAGACTTATAGAAAGAGTGGGCTTGCATTCTGGAGGGGTCCTTGGGAGGTAGGAAGCTGTACCTGGGCAGCCCAGTGAATGATAACTGGTGCCAGGCAACTGCCAAGCACTTCGTATGCATGGGCCCATCTACCCCTCAGCATCTCACGAAATGCTCAGTAGAATCCTTTGAGGTGAGGACTCTCACTCCTCACCAGCCACCACTATAGATGAGATAACCGAGGCTTAGAAAGCTAAGGTAACTTGTCGGGGCCCCAAGCTACTAAGTAGCAGAGCTGGAATTCAAACCTAGGCTGAGCCTCAGAGTCCCCTGAGCAGATGGGGAAGTGACGAGGCAGGGCTCCTGTCCCCAACACCTAACCAGAGCAAGTTCATTGTGATCCATTTTTCTACAGGGACTTCACCAAAAATTTCCCCTGAAAGACAGATCTGCTGCTTCTGCACTGCAATGCACCCTAACTTGGGCCATAACTAAGATCCTGCCTCTCCTGGCACAACAAGGGAGTCATAACTCCTCAGGCAAGACCTCTCTGCTTGAACCCCCAACCAGTGCCCCTCTGGGACCTGGGGTGATTCCTATGTCACTGTGTGGTTGAGAGGAGATCCAGTGCCTGGTACAGCCCTAGCCCAGGCTTGGTGCTGAGAAAGTGCTCTGGAAACAGGCTCTATTAGGATGACCCACGGGTATTATTAACAACCAGACAGAGGGCACCGGTGTGTGTCAAACCCAGAAGGTGAGATAAGAACAGGCAGGCAGAGGAGGAGTGAAGTCAGTGGCTAAGAAAGGCCAGCGTGAGGGAGGGAGGATGGGTCAGACCTGAGCGGGCCCAGCTGCTTAAAGGAGCCACAAAGGCCCGCCTCTGGTCAGCCCAGGCTCCCTGTGGCTGCTGGCCAGGGCTTTCCCCTGCGGGGAGACAGCCCAGGCTTTGTGCTACTTCAATGCTCACACACAGGCACACCCACTTCCACGGGCCCCTGCACATGGGAGCCCATGCGTATCGATGACCTTCCTCATCCACACCCCATGTCATTCTCATCCCCATGCCTACACCATGCAAACGTTGTGCCGACCAACCACTCCTCCACTCTCCTTCATTTAACAAATACCACAAAGCAGCCCTTCTAGGACAGTCCCTGGGGCTACAGAAGACCCAAGACAGCCCCTGTCCTCTCAGAACTGACAGTAAAAACCTCAATGACCACACAGTGGCCACACAGTGCTGTGACAGAGTGAAGTACGGAGGCTGAGGGAGCCTTGAAAAGGAAGTACCTGACTCGGCCTGGACTCGGCCTGGAGGTGTGGGCAGGGATGGAGCCTGGCGACACACAGTTCTGGATGAAACTTGGGAACCTAGGTTTAAGTCAAACAGCATGTGGTGTTTCCTTCCATGACAGTCACTGATCCAGGGGTGAGCAGGTGAACTAAGCAGACCCATCAAGACCTTTACTGACTCTCCCACCCGGTGAATTCCAACAAGGAGTTGTACAGCCAGAATCGCTATAGTCAGTCATGTTAGGGACACAAGGGGAATCGACCTTCAGGTGAACGCCATGGATGGCAACAAAGAGAGGCAGAAAGAATCTGGGTCCTTGGAGATAGAGTTGGGCCGGGCCTATCTTTGGACTTCCTGTCTCACGAGCTAATAACTTTCCTAATTGTTTAAAATTTTGAAAGCAGGCATAAGTGCATTGCAAGCTGAGGCAATGGGCCAAGAGACGCTCCACGGGACTGAATTGTCAGACATGTTACAGGGCCTAGGTGGCGACTTTGAGATGCTGTAAAGCCAAAACCAGGAGCAGCCCATCGAGAGCAGTTCATCGAGAGCAGCTCAGGGCAGACCTGGAGCACAGCTGCTCTGGCTTCAGGAACTTGGTCTGTTGTCCTGGGACTTGCGCCATGTCTCAGAGTGACTGATAGTGTCTCCCAGCAGGCTCATGTCTCCCTGGCCCCTCTGGACTCCAGGGCCTGGCTCACCAGGCCCACTCCTTTCTCCACTCCAGAATACAGGCCCTGGCTGGTGAGGTGATGGAAGAGAGGTGTGGAGGGTGGACGAGTGTTAGGCAAGTGGTGGGAGATGAGGCTAGAGACGGTGGAAGAGACATGGGATCTGCAAATGTTCTCAAATGCAAGCTAGGGAGCTTGAATTTCATCCAGAAGGCAATGGGGAGGCCCAGGAGAGTTTTAAGCAGGGGCAGGACATGTTCAGATCTGCGCTTTAGAAACATCTCTCTGGCATCAGGAGATGTGATTGAAGGTTACATTAATTAGTGTATGGATTGTTTCCTATGTGCTTTCAAACTGGATTTGAGGCCGACTTCTAGGCACTAAATTCAGGGAATAGAGAGAATGGAGTTTGGACCATGGCCTCTCCACTCACTTGCTGTATGACCTTGTACAAAGCTTTTCCCTGCCTGGGCCTCAGTTTTCCCATCTGTAAAATAAGAATAATAATATGACTTGTCCGAATCGTTGTGAGAATTAGAGGTTGTATAGCATGGAAAATGAAATAGAGAAATAGAACTCTTCTTCTTTATTTATATATATCTGTTCCCTAGTTCACAGCTAAGGCCACTTTGTACTTGGAGCATCTGAATAGCCCAGCAGAACAGCACCCTCTGGAGAGGCAAATGGCCACCCCGCATCCTATCCCAAGTGTATTCCAAATGGGACACAGGGTAGTGGGCACCAACCACTAGAAGGAGAGTTGCTGAGAAAATGAAAGAGCCACTTGTCTAACAGTCAATATCCCTTTCAGAATCAAGGCATGTTCTGGGTCAACATCAATGGAGCAAGGCAGAGAGCTGAAATTCACCGTTCTGTTTTCTTTTGAGTGACATGGAATGCTCTTTTTCTAAGCAAAGAAAAACAAAACAGCCCATGCCATTGTTCTGATATCAATTCAAAGTACTTTTGGTGGGAGCAGTTCCCTCCCACTCCACCCTCCAAGGTTGATTCCCTTACAATCCACAGCGGCTGGACAAGTTCCAGCTACGCTTGCCAGAGAAAATGCAGGGAGCCCAGTTACATTTGTTTTTCAGACAAACAACGAATAATTTCATAGTATAAGTATGTTCCAAAGATTGCATGGAACATACTTCTACTACAAAAGATTTGTTGTTTATCTGACATTCAGATTTAACTGGGCATCCTGTATCTTTATTGACTAAAACTGGAAACCCCAGATCCAGCCAAACCCTGCAGGAGTTAGACCAGCGCCTGGCCACAAATCTGGGTTACTAGGCAAATTGCAGGGGGCATAAAGCCTGCCTGAGCTCCAACCCCGGCTCTGCCCACGCCTCCAGAGGCAGCCATCTTGTGGATGGCACAGAAATTGGGAGGCGGCCAAGTACACTGAATCCTACCTGTGCTGGGCTATAGAGGCAGGTGAAAGGAGTTGATCCCTCTGCACACCCAAATCTAAAAACATCTGTTCTCGGGGGTGAGTACTTTTTAAACCACTACCCCAGACTGTCAGCCTCTGCTTCTCTCCCCCAGCCCCAGCAGCAGCCTACAAGCTCAGTTGTGCCCAGTTTGGGAACCACTCCTGGCCAAGCAAGGCAGGGCAGCAATAGCTCACCCAACACCTTTTTTTTTTTTTTTTTTTGAGACAGAGTCTTGCTGTGTCACACAGGCTGGAGTGCAGGGGCGTGATCTCAGATCACTGCAACTTCTGCCTCCCAGGTTCAAGTGATTCTCCTGCCTCAGCATCCTGAGTAACTGGGATTACAGGCGGGAGCCACTGTGCCCCGCTAATTTTTTTATTTTTGGTAGAGATGGGGTTTTGCCATGTTGGCCAGGCTGGTCTCAAACTCATGGCTTCAAGCGGTCTGCACCCAACACAATTTTCTGGAGCACCTACTGCACACCAGCCTGTCTGCTTGGCGAGAGAGACAGACAGACAGAGAGAGACAGAGACAGTGGTAAACGATGAAGGCACTGCCCCTATCCTCCAGGAGCTCAAAAACTGCTATTTACCAAGGACCGCTTCCACGCCAGACACTTTATAGGAGTCCTTGTGTTCAGGCCTCATAATAATCCTAGTGCTATTACGATCATCCTGTTTTATAAATGCAGATAAAGAGGCTCAGAAACAAGCTAGGAAAAGGGAGGTAGATTTCAACTGAGGTTTCTCAGACTCAAGGAGACAGGAAGTGCTCAGAGGGTGGAACCATAATACAATGAACGTGCTGGGGATAACCCTGGGGAAGGAGGGGTCCCTCGCCTTTGGTGGAAGGGGGCGGGAGGCTTCTTAAAGGCGGAGGCATGTACAGCTGACTGCAGAGCTGGAGGCCCTCTAAGGTAGTGAGGTGTGAAGGAGTGGACTTTGGGACAAAAAGGAGGTTTGTTTTACTACATTGTTCAAACTTATGACATCCTCCCAAAGTGGGCACTGTCGTTATTTGGCTTGAGCCCCAGCCAGCCTTGGCCCTGCCCTGGAGAATTGTCACAGCTCCTCAGATGGAGACATCACAGTTAGGAAGTGTGATCCAAGAAGCAATTCTTCACCCCCAGCCACAACTGACAGATTTCATTCATTCATCCATTTGTTTCTTCAGCAACAAGCACTTTCTAAGCACCTGCTAGCTGCCAGATCCTATGCTGGGCTTGGGGTGAGTGTGGGGTTGATGAAATGACCCCGTGTTGATGGTGAACGGTATTGGGACCCCCTCACTAACCATCCCTACCCCTCCCACCACTCTTTTGGGCTCCAGGGATGCGGGACAGGGTAGAAGGGGTGCTCAGAGCTGCCCCCCAGCACAACGCAAGGGTGGGCTTTGGAGCTTATGGCTGGTCAACAAAAAAAGAGCACATGCAGGGCCTTGGCTGGTGGCAACCTGAGGGTAGCAGGTTCCCATCCCAGAATTCCCCTAGGCAGGCCAGCTTCTGAGGGAGTGTCCTGTTCCCTCCGGACTTGGCTCGATGGGGAGCCCCAGCCGAGTTCCTGGCAGTCACCACCCTCCCGGGTCCCACCCACGCAGCGTCCAACGGAAAGCTCTGGCCCTCCCAGGCTGGAGTTTGTGCCAGACAGGCTCCGGTAGCGGGGCAGGGCCCGGGTGCTTCGCTTGGCAGCCCCCACGCCCCTTCCTCCGCACCCGAGGGTTGGCACAGGTCCCCTAAGCCCTCGGCCTGTTCCGACCGCGCGCGAGGCTCCGCGCCACTCTGTGCCCTTGACTGCGGACCTCGCTGCCTCTCCATTGGCCCGGCCGGTCACGTGCTCGGCCGCCAGTCCCAGCCGGCTACAGAGCCGCTTCTGTGCCGGGTTCTTGCAAATCCCCGTCGTCCAGCCGCCTGCTCTGGTGCGAGTCTTCTCCGCTTTAGGACTCGGACTCAGAAAAGCCGGCCCGGGCTTCGGCCACTTCCCCAGCACCCATGTCTGCCCTTCCAATTGCCCCTTTCCTGCCTGGCACGACCTGGCCTCGCTCACTGCACGCTTCCCTTCTAAGTGAGCCTTCTTTTTCCTTTCCCTCAGCCAGCCTTGAAGTCTCCTTCGACAGAGAGGGTGAGACCTGCTGCCCTCCCTGCCCTTAGTCACTGTCCATTCAGCCCACTGCCTCTGTGGGAGAGGAGGAGCAGCCATCTCTGAACTGTTAATGGAGGTGGGGAAAGAGATCCAAGCTAGGAAACAGGTTGCTAGATCGATCGGCCCAGCCAACTGTAAACACAGCTGCTGATTCATGCAATATATGTTTACTGAGCACCTACTGGGTATCAGCAAGGTGTTAGGTGCTAGAAACAGCAGGGAACAAAACAGGTAAGACCCCTGCCCTTAGAGACCCACCATTCTAGAGAATAAAGCCAGACATCCCAGGCGTGGCCTTTCACAAGACCACCCCTTAGATGCAATCGGGGTGTGCATTCATTCATTCATGCAAGTGTTCACTCACCAAGTCATTTCTGAGCTGTCCCCACTCTGGGTCCTGAATTCTGCTGGGCACTGTAAGGAGGGGAGAGAGGAGATCCATCAGCACCAGTCCTAGCCCTCAAGAAGCTCAAAGCCCAGTAGATGTGAAACCCTATGATTATACTGGAAGCTAGTAAGGGCTGTGCTTAAGGTGTGACTCTGGACACAGAGGACAATGTAGTCTGAGCATGGCTGGGTGTTCTGCAGAGAGCAAGAGCGGAGCCACTTCCTGAGAAGGGTGGGAAAGCTCAAACTTGTTTTCTGACACCACGGTTGGTATCATTTGTCTCCAGCCTAGACTGGTGGCTTGACTTGCTGTCCTGTGAAAACACCAGTGGGGTTGTGACTCATTAGTCTAGGCGGGTGGCAGAAGGATTGCCAGTTACATTTGAACTTCAGGCACACACGCTCACCACGCACACATCATTTTTAATATATTTCAAATATTACATGGGACATACAACAAAATTCATTGTTTACATGGCACTCAAATGTAAGTGAGTGACCTGTATTTTTACTTTCCAATTCTGGCAACTTTTGAAGGTGAGATGTGGGAATGGGCCGAGGTGAACTTGTCTAGGAAGAGCAGGGACCCCATTGACTGGAGTGCCCAGTCTGGTGCTCCCCTCAAATGAAAAGGTGTCCTGGAGCCCTGCAGCCTTGAACTGGGGTCCAGGCTATTGCTCGCTGACCCTGTTGCAGGGCTGGGCCTGCACAATAGAGGAGGGGAGCCTACAGCAGGGGAGGGGAGGAAGAGAGGAAGTAGGCTGTGTCTTACCTAAGGAATAAATGTGGGAGGCCCAGAGGCTTCCTGAAGTTGACTTCTAAAAGGGGCTCAGGACCTACCCACCAAGGACAATTCCCTGAGAGCCCAGGGAGGTTGTGGAGTTTGTCATTCTCCCCTGGCTTGGGAAGGTGGTGCCCGCCTGCCTGCTTCCCCATGGGGGCGAGCAGTGAAGTCCTTGAGTGCAAAGGAAGAGAGCCAGGAAGGGCGGAGTTCAAGCCTGGTTTGAGGTCAAGTAGGGGAGGGGAGCCTGAACTGGTACAGTCCTGAGAGCAACTTGGGGGCTCCCTGGGAGCACTTGTGGCCCCAGGAACTGCTGTCAGAGGAGGCCAAGTTCCCTCTGGGTAGCACTCTTGGGGTTTGTGCCTCATTACACATTCCTTTCTGTCTGAGGATACCTGAGGAAACCTAGCAGGCTTTCCCTACAAGCTCTGCCCTTGTGGGATTGCAGTGCAAACTGGGAAGCCAAATCTGAAAGACAGTTACCTGCGCTTTTCCCGTACTTCTCAACTGAGGGTATGCCAGGCCCAACAGCTATCTAAACTCCCAGAATCACCAGAAATGGAGAGAAGGGGTCATCGGGGCTCACCGTTGGATGATATATGGTGGATGCGTGTTATATGTAAAATCAGAGCTTAATTTGGCCTAAAATAAATATGCTAACCACTGTAAATAGGAAGTAAGTTTCAAACTAGCAATGCTTTTGTTTGCTTTTTTTACTAGTTAGAGGTATTTGGGGAAATTATTTAAAAGATCGACATCTCTCCTGAAACAGGCACCCCCAAGCATGGTTGACCCAGTACCTTGTTTTTAGCTCCATAAACTGACTATAGGAAGAAGAGGGCTTAGGAGGCAGCCCATGGGCAGGTCCTGCAATGAATAAGACAAACAAACAAAAAAGAGGCAGCTGCTGAATGTGGTTGGGGGTGATGTGGCTGTGGCCGAAGCTCACCCTCTGCAAACAAGGGGTACAGCAGGGCAAGGAGCAAGCACAGAGGGGCTGGAGTCCAGCAACCTTGGGTTGAAATCTCTGGGTCACTTAAGAGACATGTGACTTTGGGAAGATCCCTGAACATCTGTGAACTTCTGTGTCCTCCTCTCTGAAGTGGGCACAGTAATCATCCTTCCCTCAAAGGGAGTTGTGAGGATTCATCACGACACGGGAAGATAAGGTAAGTTCCATGCTCGAGAAACAGGCACTCTTGATAGGATGGGAGTAGGTAGACGGCCCTGAGACAGCCAGGTGTGGGAGTCAAGCTTGGGGTGGTTTGTTCACACAATTGCCACTCTTCGCCCTTCACTGAGGCGGATTTCTCAAGAGGAGTTTCCTGATAATAGCTCCCAGAGTTGAAACAACCAAGACCCAGCCAGCATGGGCTTAACTGTGCCCCACTTTCTATCAGCCTGTGGGAGGCCATAAGATAGAGGGTACAGGATGGATGGCATGTCGGGGAGGGTAGCAGGGCTTGTTTCGGTTAATGCTTGTCCGCAGAAGTTGTGCTGGCCAGTCTGCGCTGGTTAGGCTGGGCCATGCAGAAGGACCAGGGCTGCTATTGCAATCACTGTGCGTGGGACATGTTGACCTTGAGACAAGAGGTGAGGGAAGCAGAAGTGGTCCGGACTTGGCCCTCCCTTGTCTAGACTTCTCCCAATAGCGTTCTGCAGCTCAGAGCCAGCCCTTGCTGAGCTGGTGAGAAAGAGGACGAGGACGAGGAAGCAGGAAAGCAGCAAGGGTCCCAGCTCCAGCAGGACTGTGAGGAAGCGTGTGGAAATGGATGTGGTCTGTCTCTCTCCTTCTGCCAGAACAAAGTATTGTACCACAAACTCCATCGCTTAAAAGGTCAGAAATGTTTTGTCTCATAAGTCTAGAGGCTTGGAAGTCCGAAATCATGGTCATGGCAGGGCTGTGCTCTCTGAGTGCCCTAGGGGAGGATCCTTCCTTTCTGCTTCCAGCTTCTGGTAGCCCCAGGTGTTCCTTAGTCTGTGGCCACATCACTCCAACCTCTGCCTCCATCTTCACATGGCCCTCTGCTCTCTTTGTGCCTCTATGTCCTCTCCCCTTCTTATAAGAACACACCAGGCAGGGTGTGGTGGCTCACGCCTGTAATCCCAGCACTTTGGGAAGCCAAGGCGGGTGGATCACGAGGTCAGAAGATCGATACCATCCTGGCTAACACGGTGAAACCTTGTCTCTACTAAAAATGCAAAAAAATTAGCCGGGCGTGGTGGCACGTGCCTATAGTCCCAGCTACTTGGAAGGCTGTGGCAGGAGAATCGCTTGAACCCGCGAGGCAGAAGTTGCAGTGTGCTAAGAGCACGCCACTGCACTCTAGCCTGGGCAACAGAGGGAGACTCTGTCTCAAAAACAAAACACACACACATACACAAACATACACAAATACAAGTCTTTGGATGCAGGGCCCACCCTAAATCCAGGATGTTTTCACCTCAAGATCCTGAACTCATTTCATCTGCAAAGACCCTGCTTCCAAATAAGGCCACATCATGAGGTTCTCGGTGGGCGTTAATTTGGGTAAAGGGGAGGTGGAGGTGGGCGTTATTCAACCCACCACACACTCCTAACTAAATTCTGTGCCTATGCAGGCATTTCAGAAATGGCCTTTCTTAGATCCTATTAGGATACTGTTGATTGAGAAAAATGTGCTCCACAATGGCTTCCACTGTCACCAAATTCCCCTCCAAAGAGCTAACCACAGAAACACATGCCTGTACACTGCCATCTCTCTTGAACAGTGTCAGGTGTGTAGTAGGTGCTCAATAAATAGTTGCTAGATGAAGGAATACCGTGGACTCCATTTAATGGCCAAATGGGTTTTCCTTAGGCTGAGAGAAGCTGGCTGTGGGCACAAAGTCCCAGATTTTCCCAACTTTTTACAGAAAGAGTACAAGGCAGTTTTCAGACAAATCTGACAAGTGTAAAAGCAGCCCAAGCTGAGCTTCTCTGGTCTGCCGTCTCCACCCTCCAGGCAGCTCTAGGGCACTTCTGGAAGCACCATTGGACCCTAGAGTTCCATGGAGCCATGTGGAAGCCCCTGTTGGAAGTCAGGAATCAAAGGCAAATGAGATTTTTGCGTGCTGATGATACATCACACACAGCAGCAAAGCATTGACAACCATACCTAAAGTTAACCCATAAGATTAAACAACTTTGTATTCCACCCCACAAGCATGTACTGAAAGTCATCCTACACTGTGTATTCTAATAGAGAAAGCACTTGTTATCTTGCAAGCTGGGGTACTAAAAATGATTTCAGAGTGAGAAAATAACCTTTCGATTAAAAGGATCCCATTATTTTCAGGATTCATATTTTGCCTTCTTTGATTCCCACAAGGAAGTGCAATAATAAAAAAGGTATTTTTATAACTGGGGGGAGAATTTTAAAAGCCAAAAAAGCATTGTCTATCTCCAATTGCACCAAATTAAAGGACTGGGCTGCCAGGGTTACTGTTTTGACACAGACTAAACTGTACTCCAGCTCACCAACTGGTCATAGTTCCCCATGATTTTCAGGATAGACGAAACTAGCGTGGCATTCTTTCACAGCTATAATCATCTTCTGCCTCACTATTAAGGGTTGAATTGTGTTCTCCCAAAAGATGTTGAAGTCCTAACCCCAGTGTTTGTGAATGTGACCTTATTTGGAAATAGGGTCTTTCCAGATGATCAAGTTCAGATGAAGTCATTGGGGTGAACCCTAATCCAATATGACTGCTTTTCTCATAAAAAGAGGAAATTTGAACCCAGAGATAGACACCCACATAAGGAGACCAGCACCTTAGGACAGGAGTTATACTGCCACAAGCCAGGCAACTACCAGAAACTAGGAGAGAGGCTGGGAACACACCTTAGCCTAGTACCTTCAAAGGGAGCGTGGCCTTGCCAACATCGTGATTTCCAACTTCTAGTCTCCAGAAAGAGGACTAATTTCTGTGGCTTAAGCCACTCAGTTGGTGGTTCTTGTTATGGCAGCTCTAGCAAACTAATGTACTCATCTTCCCTCCCAGTCCTTCCCACTCCCAATTCTACATTCTAGCTGCTCTGAAGCCCAAATGCTTGGGTGTCATTACACTCACCATCGTGCGCTTTTGCTGGGGAGATCACATGTCCAGGTTTACAGGGACCGCCCCAGCTTATGCCTGTTGTTCCTGCATCATAGTGAACAGTGCCACCTTTCAAAGGTGTCCTGGTTTGGGCCATGTGTTCTGTGGTCACCCTAGCTTCTGTCTGTGGTAACTCCAGCTCAGAGTGATGCTCCTTTCCTATTCTACCTGGTCATTGGTCAAAGCCCATTCCAAACATCACTGTTGCTATGAAACATACCCTACCTCACCCAAGATTTCATCAGTTCAGCCCCTGAACTACCATGGCAATTCGCACATCTCCAGCCTATAGCATGTATCACTATATGCCATGTGAACTCCAATGTACCTTCTTCAGGGGTGTCCCCTGGTCACTGCTCTCATAACACCCTTCATGGTCTGTAGCCCAGGCTGTGATTAGCTATTTGTGGGAGTTGGTATCCATTATGGTAATCCATTAATTGCTCCTAACTAGTGGTAGTGGGGACCATGTTTATGTCCTGGCACACAATAAAAACTTGCCAAATTTGAATGAAGAAACATCTTCCCTGTAAAACTGTCATTGCCTGCCTATCTTGGCTGTGTCTTAATCCTCTGTGTGTCCTCTCTAGTGCATAATCCTGTGTCTAGAACATCAGAGGTACTCAATCCCGGTTTATTGAGGCAATGTTAAGTTTAATTTAATTTAAGCATGTAACACACTAGCTGAACAATACTATGAGTCAAAAAAAGATACTATATTTACCTCCCTCCCTGAAGGGATATCATGTGATATTGAGGGCTTCCTGAACAATAAACATAACTGGGACAATAGTGGGTCTCATAGTGACTGTTCCACCTGGACAGCAAAGTGATATAGTCACTGTCCTTTGCTGTCCAATGATAGCTGCAGTATGAGTGGAGGTATAGGAAATGGCCTACTTCCACCTCTGATCCTGATGATTTCAAGTAAGAGTTGTTACAGAAATGCACAACTAATAACTCCTCACTTGTATTTAACCCTTGACAGTCGATAAAAGATTTACGCTTATGTGGGCTACATTAAGTCTCAGAATACCTTTATGAACTACCTAGGGCAGGGGAAAAAAGCCCTGGGAGCTACTTTTATTTAAAAAGTCAAATAGCATGTCTTCAAAGCCATACCTTTTAAAAAACTTTTGGTTTGTTGACTTTTTTGACTAACATCTCCCCAGCCCTCTACACCCAGTCCCTGGTAACCACCATTCTACTCTCTGCTTCTATGAGTTCAAGGTTTTTAGATTCTACATACGAGTGAGATCATGCTGTATATGACTTTCTGTGCCTGGTTTATTTCACTTAACATGATGTTCTGCAGGTTCATGCATGTTGTTGCAAATGACAGAATTTCCTTCCTTTTTAATGCTGAATAGTGTCCCATTGTGTGTGGATGTAGTCGTACCTTTTAAAGAGCGAAGTGTGCTGTCCAGGAAGGAGCTCAGTTTTACAGGTGAAAGCTGGGATTCTGGTCCCAATTCCACCACCTACCAGCACAATTACCTTGAGATACTCACAGCCTCCCTGAGACTCAGTTTCCTCATCTGTAAAAGAGGGATGGTCACCTATTTATTTGTCTTCTAAGGCTGTTTTGTGGGCCAGATAAGAAGAGGAATTTAGAGTGCTTGAAGACCTTGAAAGCACTGGATAGGCTGGGCGCGGTGGCTCAAGCCTGTAATCCCAGCACTTTGGGAGGCCGAGACGGGTGGATCACGAGGTCAGGAGATCGAGACCATCCTGGCTAATACGGTGAAACCCCGTCTCTACTAAAAAATACAAAAAAACTAGCCAGGTGACGAGGCCAGCGCCTGTAGTCCCAGCTACTCGGGAGGCTGAGGCAGGAGAATGGCGTGAACCCGGGAGGCAGAGCTTGCAGTGAGCTGAGATCCGGCCACTGCACTCCAGCCTGGGCGGCAGAGCAAGACTCCGTCTCAAAAAAAAAAAAAAAAAAAAAAGAAAGCACTGGATATATTAGGAGTCACCCAAGGTGGCCTTCCCAATGAACCTGGAGAGAAAAGAGAGAGAGAGAAGTGTGGTACTGGCATTAGGATAGACAGATCAATGGAATAGAATTGAGGGTCTGGAAATAAACCCTCACAATTTATGGTCAAATTTTGACAAAGGTGCCAAGACAATTCAATGGGAGAGAAAATAGTTTTTTCAAAAACTAGTGCTGAAACAATTGGGTATCCACATACAAAATTATAAAGTTGGACCCCTACCTCACATCATATTAAAACATTAATTCAAAGTGGATTATAGACCTACATGTAAGAGCTAACTAAAACTATAAAACTCCCAGAAGAAAACATAGTGGTAAATCTTTATGACCTTGAATTTAATGATGGTTTCTTAGATATGGCACCAAAAGCACAAGCGATGAAATAAGAAAACAGATAAATTGGCTGGGCGCGGTGGCTCACACCTGTAATCCCAGCACTTTGGGAGGCTGAGGTGGGCAGATCAAGAGGTCAGGAGATTGAGACCACCCTGGCTAACACGGTGAAACCCCCATCTCTACTAAAAATACAAAAAAATTAGCTGGGCGTGGTGGTGGATGCCTGTAGTCCCAGCTACTTGGGAGGTTGAAGCAGAAGAATGGCGTGAACCCAGGAAGCGGAGCTTGCAGTGAGCTGAGATCACACCACTGCACTTCAGCTTGGGTGACAGAGCAAGACTCCATCTCAAAAAAAAAAAAAGAAAACAGATAAATTGGACTTTTTCAAAATGAGAAACTTTTATGTGTCAACAGACCCTATCTAGAAAGTGAAAACAGAATGCACAGAAAGGGGGAAAATTTTTGCAAATTGTATATAGTTGATAATGGGTATCCAAAATATTTAAAGAATTCTTACAACTTAATAATAGAAAAACGAATTACCCAGTTTAAAAAAAACAGGCAAAATAGTTGAGTAGACATTTCTTCAAAGACGATATACAAATACATGACCAGTAAGCAAATAAAAATATGTTCAAGTTTATTACTTATGGGGATATGCAAATTAAAACCACAATGAGGTACCATGTCACACTGTAATACAAATGATGGACAATAACAAGTGTTGGTGAGGAGATGTAGATAGTGGAACCTTCATACATTGCTGGTGGAAATGTAAAACTGTGCAGCCTCTTTGGAAAACAGTCTGGTAGTTCCTCCAAATGTTAAACATAAAGCTACGCTATGACTTAGTAATTCCACTCCTTGTGATGCACCCAAGGGAAATGAAAACCTATGTCTACACAAAAAGTTATACACAAATGTTCATAGCTGCATTATTCATAAGAACCAAAAGGTGGAAAAACCCAAATGTCCATCAACAGATGAATGAATAAACAGAAGATGGTAGGAAATATTCCAATGAAATATTATTCCACCATACTTGCTAGTTTGGAACCTATGTAACCCTACCCTATATGTATGGAAATGGATGGAGGAGGAACCACCTACTAGACTAGTATTGCTACCAGCAATCTGGACCAGCACAGTGGCAAACTTAGTGTCCCTTCCAAAGGTGGAAAAGTTTGGGTAAAAATAAAAGACAAATGGAGAAAAGAAGGAATAATAGCTGAGGGTAAATAAACAAGTAAGTGGGTTATAAATTGTGGGAAATCCTGTATTGCACTAACAACTCAAAGGAGTATCAGAGCAAGAGATGACATCATCTCTTAGCTCAATTATTCCAGGTGCCTGAAAGGCTGTATGTTTGCTGTATGTATGTAAGGCTGTATGTATGTAAGGCTGTATGTTTGCTAAGACCGGTTTTGGAACCTGACAAGACTGAAAGAAACTCTACTAACCTGAGTGCCCTCACCCTGGGAGACATTCATACAATATGATGGACTGGAGTACTTATTAATAATTGTGCATATTCATTTTGCTGTAAGGGATCCGTGGTCAAAAACCAGGGGATGGCCTGTAGTGTTATGATATCTATTGGTTTTCATCCAGGATTCCTGGCTCATGACTCCCATAGCCCTTGTAATGGTTATTGATGAAAATGTTGGATTTGTTAGGCCTCAGGAGCAGACCTCAGGAAACAGAATCTCTGGGACCTTCTCCTGCCCCCCTTTCACCTGCTCCAAGGCAAGACTCTAATATTCCCTAGCCTTTCTGATTGTGTGTCTTAAGATCCTCTCCAGACAGGATCGTGGGGGAAGGAATGCTGACATCATGAAGCTTCCATAAAAACCAAAAGGACTGGGTTCCCGGAAATTCCAGATAGCTGAACATGTGGAGGTTCCTGAAAGGTGGTGTGCCCAGGGAGGGCATAGAAGCTCCATGCCCCTTCCCCCATACCTCACCCTATGTGTCTCTTCATCTGTATCCTTTGTAATATCCTTTATAATAAACTGGTAAACATAAAAAAGAAATATTATTCAGCCATAAAAAGGAATGAAGCAGTGATTCATGTTACAAAATGGATGAACCTCAAAAACATGATGCTAAGTGAAAGAAGCCAGACATAAAAGGCCACATATTCTATGATTTCATTTATATGAAATGTCCAGAATATGCAAATTCATAGAGAAAATGATTGCCAAGGGATAGTGGAGAAGGAGAAATGGCGAATGACTGCTAATGGTTTCTGGTTTTCCTTGGGGATGATGCAATATTCTGGACCTAGATAGCAGTGATGGTTGTAGAGCTCTGAATATACTAAAAACCGTTTAATTGTACACTTTATGTGGGGGAATTTTATAGTGAGTAAATCATATCTCAGTAAAGCTATTAAATGAGAACATGCACAATGTTCTATGTTGGGGGGCATGTGTTGGCGGGTTAGGGCTTGGCGGTTTGAGGGATGCTTAGCCTAAACAGGTAGGGTTCCATGTGCAGCACTGAGAGCTCAGGTTCTTAGTAGTCTGGGAAACTGTCAATGCTCTCACTCCCTAGTGCTTCAGCTTTGTTCCCATCAGCCCTCATGGTGTGAGGAAGGGCAGGCGGGTGGTCTCCTGCTGTCACTAGAAATACTTCTGCGAAAGTGCTACGTTTTTACTTCCTAGGGGCCTGACAGGGGTAGGGGTAAGGGGTAGGATTGGGGAGGTGGCTGAGACTCCATTCTGTTCACAAAAAGCTACCCCAGGAGGCCCTCACCTGATGATGAATAGGGTTAACAGGCTTCCTGGGGAGTGGGGGGTGCACTTCCCCCACCCATTGGTCAATGACCTTTTTGAAGTGATCTCTGGAGACTCCAACTGGAAAGGGCGTGCCTCTGTCTGAGGCATTCTCTCAAAGAACTGTGCCTCAGCTCCCTACCTCCTGACGAGTGGGATCCTTTGCATCCCGCTCCCCTACACAGCCCCTCCAGGCTTCTCTCTGGTGTTTGTTCTCCTGAGTGGAGAGGAGGGGTCTGGGAAGATATTCTGGGAGAAGATCCCCCTCCCACCGCCTTCACGACTCTCATGAGTTTTTGGCAGTGAAACAAAGAGGGGTAGTATTTATTTTGGAAAGGACATGTGTTCTGGCTTCCTCATCCTTCTAGTCGCCTGGGACTTGGGCTCTTAGTTACTTCTGGCTCCCTGTGGGAGGCTTTGTTTCTGAGGCAGGACACGAGACCTCCTGTCCTGGGTGGAAGCTGACCTGGAAAGGCACAATCACGTCTGAGATGAACCACAGAGAACGTTATCAACGAGACTGGGTTTTTGGTCCCCTAAGCTCAAGCTACTTTTGAGGGCTTAATTAATTTTTTTCAATGGTGGTAAAATAAACATGACATAAAATTTTATGATAAAATTATGATAACATGATAAAATTACAATCTTAATCATTTTTGAGCATACAGTTTAATAGTGTTAGGTACATTCACATTGTTGTGAAACCAATCTCCAGAACTCTTTTCATCCTGCAAAACTGAAACACTATACCCATTAAACAATAACTCCCTTTTTCCCCCTTCCCCCAGTCCCTGGCCCTCATCATTCTAATGTCTGCCTCTATGAATTTGACTACTCTAGGGACCTCATATCTTACATTATTTGCCTTTTTTTTTTTTTTTTTTTTTAATTTTGAGACGGAGTCTCGCTCTGTCGCCCAGGCTGGAGTGCAGTGGCGCGATCTTGGTGCACTGCAACCTCCACCTCCCGAGTTCAAGCAATTCTCCTGCCTCGGCCTCCTGAGTAGATGGGATTACAGGGGTGCGCCACCATGCCCAGCTAATTTTGTTGTTGTTGTTGTTGTTTTAGTACAGATGGGGTTTCATCACATTGGTCAGACTGGTCTCTTGACCTCAGGTGATCCACCCTCCTCAGCCTCCCAAAGTGCTGGGATTACAGGCATTGAGCCACTGTGCCCAGGCTGTATTTGCCTTTTTTGACTGGCTTATTTCATTTAACATGATGTCCCTAAGGTTTATCTATGTTGTAGCATGTGTCAGAATTTTCCTCCTTTTTAAGACTAATATTCCATTGTATGTATATGCCAAATTTTGTTTATCCATCTCTCTCTTTTGATCATCAATGAACACTTGCGTCGCCTCCAGCTTTTGGCTATTGTGAATGATGCTGCTATGAACATGGGTGTACAACATCTCTTTATGACTCTGCTTTCTATTCTGTTGGGTATATACCCAAAAGGGGAATTGCTGGATCCTATGGTAATTATGTATTTAATATTTTGAGGAACCATCATACTGTTTTCCACAGCAGATGCACCACTTTACATTACCACCAGCAATGCATGAGGGTTCCAATTTATCCACATGCTCATCACTATTTGTTATTTTCTGTGGGGTTTTTGTTTGTTCATTTGTTTTATTGTTTTGGGGTTTTTGTTTTTTGTTTTTTTTTGTCTTTTTTGACAAAGTCATGCTTTGTTGTCTAGGCTGGAGTGCAGTGGTACCATCATGGCTCACTGCAGCCTTGACCTCTCAGGTTCAAACAGTCCTCTAGCCTCAACCTCCTGAGTAGCTGGGACTACAGGCATGTACCACCACACCTGGATAATTTTTCAAATATTTTGTAGAGACAGGGGTCTCATTATGTTGCCTGGGCTGGTCTTGAACTCCTGGGCCCAAGCAATCCTCCCGGCTTGGCGTCCCAAAATGCTGGGTTTACAGGTATGAGCCACCGCACCTGGCTTGTGTGTGTTTGTGTGTGTGTGTGTGTGTGTGTGTGTGTGTTTAATAGTAGCTATCCTAATGGGAGTGAGCTGATATCTCATTGTGGTTTTGATTTGCATTTCCCTAATGTCTATTTAAGTTCTGTGCCCATTTTTAATGGAGTGTTTTGTTGTTGACTTGTAGGGGTTCTTTATATATTCTGGATATTAATCCTTCATCAGATATGTGATTTGCAAATATTTTCTTACATTCTTTAGGTTGCATTTTCACTCTTTTGTTTCTTTTGATGCACAGAAGTTTTTAATTTTGATATACTTCATTTATCTACTTTACATTTGTTGCTGTGCTTTTGGTGTCATAGCTAAAAAGTCATTGCCACATCCTGGCAAGAAGATTTCCCCTGTGTTTTCTGCTAAAAGTTTTATACTTTTAGCTCTTACATTTGGATCTTTCATCCATTTCCAGTTAATTTTTGTATATGGTGTATGGTAAGGGTCTAACTTCATTCTTTTGCATGCGGATATCTGGTTTTCCCAACACCATTTGTTGAAATGATGTCCTCTCCCCATTGAATGATCTTGGCACCTTTGTCTAAAAATCATTTGACCATATATTTTAAGGTTTCTGTCTGGTCTCTTTATTCTATCCCACTGGTATAAATGTCTGTCTTTATGCCAGTATCACATTATTTTGATTACTACAGGTTTGTAATGTTTTGAAATCGGGAAACGTGAGATCTCCAAGTTCATTCTTCTTTTTCAAGATCGTTTTGGCTATTTGGGGCCCCTTGATTTTCACACGAATTTTATGATGTATTTTTCTAGTCTAAAAATAAAATATCTCTGCCATTGAGATTTTGATAGTGATTACATTGAATTTGTGGATCACTTTGGAATGTATTTACATGTTAACAATATCGAGTATTCTAATCCCTGAACACAGCTGTCTTTCCATTTATTTGTGTCTAATTTATTTTCGTAATTTTTTTTTTTTTTTTTTTTTTTGAGACGGAGTCTCGCTCTGCCGCCCAGGCTGGAGTGCAGTGGCCGGATCTCAGCTCACTGCAAGCTCCGCCTCCCGGGTTCACGCCATTCTCCTGCCTCAGCCTCCCGAGTAGCTGGGACTACAGGCGCCCGCCACGTCGTCCGGCTAGTTTTTTGTATTTTTAGTAGAGACGGGGTTTCACCATGTTAGCCAGGATGGTCTCGATCTCCTAACCTCATGATCCGCCCGTCTCGGCCTCCCAAAGTGCTGGGATTACAGGCTTGAGCCACCGCGCCCGGCCTATTTTCGTAATATTTTGCAGTTTTCATTGCAACAGTCTTTTGCCTCCTTGGTTAAGTTTATTCCTATTTTATTCATTTTGATTAATTAATCTTAAATAGCACAATTTCTTTCAGGTTCAGCAAATATTTGCTGACACATTCAGTTTTGTTTTTGTTTTTGTTTTTTGAGGCAGTCTCACTCTGTCACCCAGGCTGGAGTGCGATGGTGTGATCTCGGCTCACAGTAACCTCCACCTCCTGGGTTCAAGCGATTCTCCTGCCTCAGCCTCCCAAGTAGCTGGAATTACAGGCACCTGCCACCACACCTGGCTAATTTTTGTATTTTTAATAGAGACAAGGTTTCACCATGTTGGCCAGGCTGGTCTCAAACCTCAAGTGGGACTTCAAGTGATCCAACCGCCTTGGCCTCCTAAAGTGTTGGGATTACAGGCATGAGCCACCATACCCAGCCTCAGGTTTTTTTTTATCTTTTATTTTTTCCCTTCTCATATATTCTTTCTTGGTTTTAATCTAGGGTCTCCAAATCTGTGTTTGAGAAGTAGCATACTACACACCTCAACATGAATCAGGCCCTTCAAATAAAAGATAAAGCTCTTTTGAAAAAGCCTGTTTTGAGTAAAAAACACTTGACTGTATTCTGAAACATTTCCTCATAGGGCTTACTTTCTTAAAAGTTATTTAGTGTAAGAAGTGAGGTTTCTTTTATTTTTATTTTATTTAAGTCCTTGTAATTGGGGGTAGAAGGAGAGGATCTTGTGAGTTGGGTTTAGTTTTATTTGTGATCTGACTGGGGCCTGGGGCAATTTTGTCATGGTGTTGCCTGTGGACTAGAACTCAAAGTCCTCAGTGAATACCCTGTATGTGCCTAGCGATGAAGGAAACAAACAGGACTGGCACTTGGAAACATTGTGATGTCATGACCATAAGCCCTTTGTGCTGGCCTCTGTGTCCAAGAAGCCCTGAGACAAAGAACCTGGGTTTCTCTCTGTATGTGTTTTCATGTCCCATTACTTGGCTCAAACTTCCATCTAGCACCTGGCAAAATAGAACCTGCTGACCAGCAGGGCCTCCTCAAAGAGGTTCCAACTTAACATTGAGTTCTGTGAGAAAGTGGAAGCAAAATACCAGTGAGAAGCAATAGCAGTCTCATCTGCCCAGGAACAGAGAGTACAGGTTGGCTCTTAAGGTCTCCTGGAGCCCCACTGCACATGTGCCTGCAGATCAGTGGCAGCTCTCAGAGAGAAGCTGGGGGAAGCTTCTGATCCCTGGGGCCCACAAGGGTAATGCTCCTTCTGTCCGGGTCGTAGATCCCAGGCCTCCCGCATCCAGGTAAGCTCTCTCTGCCCTGCCCCCATGGGTCTGAGCTCTGTCTTCTCCTGCTTCAGGAGTGATAGAAATGTTCTGTATCTTGATTGTGATGGTGAACAGACTGGGTAGCACATCCTTGTTATTTTCAGGGCAAGCATCACCACTTTCTCCCCTTGAAGGCCCCAAGCCTCTTAGAAAACAACCAACCAACAAATCAACCAACCAACAAAAAGGAGATAGACAATTCTGGGCAGCCTTAGGAATCTTAACTGAGGCTATGTCTTCTTGTCTTCTTCCCATGCTTCAATATCAGCTTTTTTTTTTTTTTTTCTTGAGACAGAGTCTTGCTTTGTCACCGAGGCTGGAGTGCAGCGGAGCAACTCTTAGCTCACTGCATCCTGAGTAACTGGGATTACAGGTGCGCGCCTCCACACCCGGCTAATTTTTGTATTTTTAGTAGAAACAGGGTTTCACCATGTTGGTCAGGCTGGTCTTGAACTCCTGACCTCATGATCTGCCCGCCTTGGCTTCACAAAGTGCTGGGATTAAATCTCAGCTTTATTGGGCTGGGCACGATGGCTCAAGTCTGTAATCCCAGCACTTCGGGAAAAAACAAAATAAAAACAAAAACCAAACAAACAAAAAAACAAACTCAGCTTTATTGAAGTATAATTTATCTGCAATGAAATTCACTCATCTCGTGTTTATAGTATAATTATTTGGGGCAATTGTATACGTTTTCATGATCATGTCACAATCAAGATATAGAACATTTCCATCAATCACTCCCAAAACTTTCCTCTTGCCTCTTTGGAGTCGATCCCCCGCCCACCTCTAGGTTGACTGCTGGCCCCAGTCAACCATGAATCTGCTTTCTATCATTATTGTTTTGCCTTTTCCAAAATATAATATAAATGGAATCATGCAGTGTATAATACTTTGTGTACAGTTTATTTCACTTAGCATATGATATTTTTTGAGATTCATTCAAGTTGTAGCATATATCAGTAGTTCTTCCTTTTTATTGCTGAGTAATATTCCATTGGGTGCATATATCACCATTGGCTTAGCTGTGGGTTTAGTCAATGGGGATTTGTGACGCTTACATTTTTATTATTATTATTATTATTATTATTTTGACAGGAGTCTCGCTCTGTTGCCAGGCTGGAGTGCAGTGGTATGATCTTGGCTCACTGCAACCTCCGCCTCCCGGGTTCAAGCGATTCTCCTGCCTCAGCTTCCCGAGTAGCTGAGATTAGCTGGGATTATAGGTGCACGCCACCAAGGCTGGTTAATTTTTGTATTTTTAGTAGAGACGGGGTTTCACCATGTTGGTCAGGATGGTCTCGATCTCTTGACCTCGTGATCCGCCCACCTCAGCCTCCCAAAGTGTTGGGATAACAGCTGTGCCCAGCTTTTGACTATTATTTTTGAAAGGCTGCTGTGAATATTTGAATACAAGTCTTTTTGTGAACATATGTTTCCATATGTCTTGGATAAATATCTAGGAATAGTATTGCTCGGCCATATGTACATTTACCTTTATAATTCACTGCCAAACCATTTTCCAAAGTGGCTGCACCATCCTGCTGAGGCTGCTTTTTAAATACAGGCTGGGGCCGGGTGCGGTGGCTCACGCCTGTAATCCCAGCACTTTGGGAGGCCGAGGTGGGCGGATCACGAGGTCAAGAGATTGAGACCATCCTGGCGAACACGGTGAAACCCCGTCTCTACTAAAAACACACAAAAAATTAGCCGGACGCGGTGGCAGGCGCCTGTAGTCCCAGCTACTCGGGAGGCTGAGTCAGGAGAATGGCGTGAACCCGGGAGGCGGAGCTTGCAGTGAGCCGAGATCGGGCCACTGCACTCCAGCCTAGGCGACAGAGCGAGACTCCGTCTCAAAAAAAAAATAAATAAATAAATAAAAATAAAAATAAATAAATAAATACAGGCTGGGGCTGGGGAGGAGGAGGTAGGCAGAGCTGCTTTGCAGTTCTCCTAGAATCAGAAGTTAGACCTAGGCATTCATGTGCTTCACAACAAGCTTATGAAGGAGATAATGAGAAAAACCCATTTCACGGATGAGGAAGTCGAGGTTTGGAGAGATGTAATTGCGCAAAATCACACACCCAACAAATGGAAGAGCTAGGATTTAAACCCTGGGATCTTTGTGTCAGTGCCCAGGGGTTTACCCCTTACCCTCTCCCATCTCTCTCCCCAGTGACCATCCTGGCAACTTGGGAATTCTGCTGCCTTGACACTGTATACATCACGTTTACATCTATCCTCAAGGGGACACAATGACCCTGGGAGGTGGCATTCAATCCCTCTTCTTCAGAGGAGGCAGTTATTGATCAGAGAGGTGAAGTGACTTTCCCAAGGCCAACAGCTTGCCTATAGAATTTCTGGTACCTGAATCAGGTTTCCTAGTTCCAAGTGCTTTCTGCTAGACCATGGTACCCCACAGCTACATTTAAAATTTTTCATTCCTAATTTTCTTTTTCTTCAGCCTTCTCTTTCCTCAGTAAGAATGCCCCTCCCTTTCCTCCACCTTCCCCTGCCTCAGGCCTAATACACTGAACCTGGTAGGATTAAGTTGAGGCAGGAGTGGGGACTGGGGAGATGAGAGCATAGAGGCCAAGGGAGCAGTAGCAGGAAACAGGCCATTTCCTCACTCAGGCCTGCTTCTTATCTAATAGGTGAGAGGCCAGAGGTGGAGGTAAGCGATGAAGCCAGTCAGATCCGGAGTGCAGGCTCCTCCTGGTGCTGCCTAGCCCACCTCCCCCAACTGCAGAGAACAGGATGAAGCCTCTGAGGGTAGGAGGTGCCTCTAGCCCTCCAGCCTGTGCCTTAGCAAAAGCGGAAGGACTCTGGGGGAAAGGGGCGGGAATAGGTATAGAATGTGCTACTCAGAAGGGTTGTGGAAGAAGCAGCCTCAGGTCACATCTATTGCCCTCTCCTCTTTACTGTCCTGGAGACCTGGAAAAGGAGGCCAGCCATCTTCTCACAGGCCTCCTGCCTGTGGGGTGTGTGTGTATGTGTGCAAAATGCAGGGAAGCCTGAAGATTCCTCAACACACACACACACACACACACACACACACACACACACACAGAGAAATGTGAGTGCAGCCCCAGCCTGGAAGAGGGCAGACTCAGTCAAGAATACAGCAATGTCACCAAGGGCAAGGTGGTAACCCCTCAATAGTGTATAACCTTTTTTTTGAGATGGAATCTCACTCTGTCACCCAGGCTGGAGTGTAGTGGTGCAATCTCAGCTCACTACAACCTTCACCACCCGGGTTCAAGTAATTCTCCTGCCTCAGCCTCCCGAGTAGCTGGGATTACAAGTGCCCACCACCATGCCTGGCTAATTTTTTTGTATTTTTAGTAGAGACGGGGTTTCATCATGTTGGCCAGGCTGGTTTCGAGCTCCTGACCTCAAGTGATCCGCCCGCCTCGGCCTCCCAAAGTGCTGGGATTACAGGCCTGAGCCACTGTGCCCAGCCCATAGTGTACAACCTTTACAGTTTTCGAAGTGCTTCCTCATCTGTTGCCTCATTTGATCTCCGCACCTACACCGTGAGACAGGCATGGCAGGGGTTACTCTCTCCATTTCACAGGCCAAAGGCTAGTCTTCTCTACTGGCCCTTTCTGGTTGAATTGCATCTTTCTAGAGGTGGGGCTGGGCTGGGGCTGGACCCTGGAGAAATCTTCTTCAGGAATTAGCTTCTTAGGATGAAACCATCCCTGCTCTGCACCTTTCCCACCTCCCAACCCCCAGCTCATCCCAGCTCCAGCAAAAAGCTTTGGCCTCATCTTGGGACACTTAACCAGGCCTATTATATGCAAGGTATCCCAGGCAGCTGCTGCCCTCCCTCCACCCATCCCCATTTTCCTCTATCCCTCTGCCCTAAGATTCACAGATACTAGGAATCTAGAGTTATTCAGCAGCCCACCAGGGAGCCTCTCTCTAGCATGCAAATTTACTGAGCATGCTTTGAAATCCAGCACAAAAGTGAATGAGATTCAAAGGAGTTCATAGTCTGGGGAGAGGAGTTGGCAGAGTAGATGTGTAAGCAAATGATGACATCAGTACAACAAGAAGGGTGGGGGAGACTTCTAATTGTGCGGGGGCCCAGGAGCAGCTGCTATTCTGCTGTCTTTCCAGGTGTTCGGCAAATCCAGGAGAGAGGACCAAGTGCAAAGGGCTGGAGGAAAGAAAAAACCTGGTGCATCAAGTTCCCTGGGAGCTTGGGGTGAAGAGCAAAAAGAGGCACACTGGGAGAAGTGGCTAAAGAGTGGGTTGGGTTGGATTCTGGATGGCTTTGTTACTCATCTAAGAAGTCTAGACTCTTCAATACAGCATATATATGTATATATAAATAATGATATATGAATATATGTATATGTGTGTGACTATGGAAAACACATGTACACATATACACTGGTATCAGGTAAAATGCTGTTTTTAGATGCTGGAGAACTAACACATACAAGAGAAAAAAACAGGCCAGGCCATGATAAAGTCATCCTATTTACTCGAACTGCTCACGTATAAGTATTATGCAGTACAAAGAATATTATGCTCATTTTTCTATGTGCCGGATTGTCTTTTCTTTTCTTTTCTTTTTTTTTTTTTTGAGATGGAGTCTCGCTTTGTCACACAGGCTGGAGTGCAGTGGTGCCATCTCAGCTCACAGCAAACTCTCCCTCTCGTGTTCAAGCGATGCTCTTGCCTCAGTTTCCCAGGCAGCTGGAATTACAGACACCTGCCACCACGCCTGGCTAATTTTTGTATTTTTAGTAGAGATGAGGTTTCGCCATGTTGTCCAGGCTGGTCTCGAACTCCTGACCTCAGATGATCCATCTGCCTCAGCCTCCCAAAGTGCTGGGATTACAGAGGTAATCCCAGATTGTTTTATTTGATTACACAATGAATTATCTTCTTGACGTTTGCCTTCCTTCTCTTTTTCCTGTCCCTTTCTTTTTACTGTATCAATAGTTGTCTGACCCAAACCTCAAAAAGTAGAAGGAATTTTGGACTGAAATGTTTCCGTTCACTAAGTCTCAATTGCGTTCTTGGAAAGGTGCTGGCATAGCTGAGGGACACCCCAGCTGTTAGTTGAGTTTGTGAATTGCAGATCCTGCTCCAGAGTCACTGATCAGAGTCAGTGAAATTTCTTTTTCCCTTATACTATCTCAACTTTACGCAGCCAACCCTGTGTACCCAATAATAGCTCAATTTAGTGGCATCCGCTAAAGTCTTATGTAGAGAAGTTTTCCCTCTGGATTTCCCCTTTACTGAAGAAAAAGAGGGAGACCCAGACAAGGGTCCCGGGACTACGCTTCCCAGCCGCCTCCGCCCGGCGCCCAGTCCAACTTCCCTTACAGGGATGGCCCCTGGCATCTTGGCCCCGCCCATCCTCAGCACCATATTGCAAACTACAATTCCCAGCTGCCTCCATGCGTCGCACCCTTCAAAATGGGCTTCCCAGCAGCCTCGCGGGCGAAGAGCCCCGCCCCTCGGAGCTGCTCCCCGGGTCGACCCGGCGCACTCTTCCTGCCCCCTGCCCCGTCACGTGATGCAGTCTCGCCAACCGGCACGGGGAGGAGGGCAGCGGGCGGTGGCCGGGGGCGGGCAGGCCGTAGGGGGCGGACCCCAGAGGGGGCGGAGCAGGGCCCGGGAGCCGAGCAGCCTGGCAACGGCGGTGGCGCCCGGAGCCCGAGGTGGGTGCGCGCTCACGGCTGGCCTGGCTCGGAGCCGGGCACTGCGGGGACCCGTGGTGAGGGGATCGGGAGGAGGAAGTTGGGACTCCTTGGGCCAGCGAGTCGCGCGGGGCCTCGCCGCACCGGCAGGGTTGGGTGGGGGTTTCGCCCAAGCGCCGTCGCTGTCCCTGCGGGGCAGGGCTGAGGCCAGGGAGCAGCAGGCAGGTACCTCCGGCTTTCCCCCGTTCTCCCCGCCCAAGGTGGTCGGCCAGCAGCGGGCGAAGGTCGGGACGGGAGTAGGAGTTGGCTGGCCGTGGAGCTGGGGGCGGACGTCTCAGCCACTGCCCGGACTTTGCTTCCCCGTCCCGGGGCGGTGAGTGGGCCGGGCGTCCGCCCTGCCTCCCCGGCGACGCTCCGCGGCTGGTCCTCGCTTTGGCCCTCTGCGCGGAGCGGGCGTCCGCCGCATCCCCAGTGGGCCCTGCGGAGCGGCCGCAGCCCGACACTGGCCGCGAAGCCTCGATGGTCGCTCTTGGCCAGTGTTTCTGTGTCATACACGAGAGGTTTATCTGCTTTTGCAACAGTTGAGGGAAGATCTTAGAGGGAACGGTTAGTTCCCTGATACGCAGTCGGAAGTATGCACGGGCACGAGCAAGCGCCTTTGGCCGGGTTGCCTCCCTTAACCGTCTTTTGCTGCGCTCAGGAAGTGAAAACTAATTTTAGTATTTGCCCAAGCAAGTAAGAAGTGAATCTGCTGCAAAAATTATATTAGAGCTTTATACGCACGCATCGTTTGAGGCGAAGTGGTTTGCGACTGATTTTGAAACAGATACACCAGATCTTCCCAAGAATAAAATTACAGCATTTTAGAATTGACTGGCACCCTAAAGTTTACTTGTTCATTTGTTCCCTGGATGAACTGAGGCCCAGAGAGGGTAACTAATGTCCCGGGCTTCAGCGCAACTTAATGGCAAAGCTAATATCACAAGCCAGCTCTCTGGGGGTGTCTTGGTGTCTGTCTGGATTCTTTTTACCACAGCTCAGTTTTATTCCTTGTGAAATAACCAACTTAGTCTTGAGACTGAGCCAGCAATTTTGCTAGACTGCAGACCATTTTGAATTTCCTTCAAAATCGGTTTACCAACCAAATAAGACAATCAGGCCTGTGACTTTGCAGACACATTTGCTTTCATCCAGCATACCTATTGGGCACAGTCATGTATTCACCAGATTTGATTCTGAATGGCTTTTGGCTGTTTCACAAACTCAAATCTAAAGCGATTCCACACCATGGGGGAGATTTGAACCAGTGGTGCTGCCTGCAGCACCAGTGTATAGTAGCCTCCCAGGGTGCTTGAGGGTGGATAACATTCACGGATGCTTGTAGATTCTAGTGTGGTTAGTAAATGATTGGTCTCTTTAACTTAAAGTTCTAACTACATTTATGAAGTTGTCGATGGTTTCATTCATTCATCAAACACAAGAGTGCCAAGGGTGAGCACTGGGAAGACAGCAAAGAGCCTCACTGCTGAGGTCCCTGCCTTATAGAGTTTATATGTGGGGAGGCACACAATTAAAAAAATAAACAATGATGTATTTTCTGGCAGAGATGAGTGCTGTGAGAAAAAATAGAGCTCTGAAACCTTACAGTGACAGTAAAACAGGCTGGCATGATTGAGAATGACTTGGGCATTACTTTGAATTTCTAGTTTTAGATTGCCAGCTGCTGCTCCATTAGAGGAAATAAATCCAAAAGTAAATCTCTGAATCAAAGAGATTTTTTGGAGTCATCATTTCTCCAATGAGTGTCTTTTAGATGGTAAGCTCATCCCAGCCTCATTTTTACTCATATTTCCCTCCCTCTTACATACAAACAGTGAGTGATTTCAAATACCTAGAGAGGTATTTTTCAAATCTTTTGCTGTTTTCATAGTTAGATAGCTCACTGTAGCTACAGAAAGCTCTGCTGAGGTCAGTATTGGATGTTGATTTCATGCCAATGTCTGCTGGACTCTCAGGCTACCTTGCACAAGGGTTTCTCTTCCTGTGCAATGGTTTGTACTGTGAACCTCTTATCTGAAATGATCATCAGTCCTTGAGTTGTGTGGTTTGTAAAGAAACTAGTTCATTTTGAAATAGCTCAAGAGAAAAGAAGCACTCAACTTCTTAGGAACAAGAGTGCTCACTAATAAAATGGCATTAATGAGAGTTGACTGTAAAAGTTCATTGATTTAATACCTTCTAAGTTCTCTCATATTCTGTATGTTCAATGGCTTCAAAGCAAATTTTTAATCTTTTACAGGTCTGAAAAAGAATTAAAGTTACAAAAAATACTTTACTACTTTTTGTTCCAAAATGAGAGGCAGATTAACAAAGTGTAGTTACTTAGGAACCACTGAAAACACATGGTTCTTGCTCTTATTGAGGGCTCCAAAATAAAGAGAAAAGTGGAGACTCTTCAACAATGAATAGGTGACATTTTAAAGGGGTAACCAGAGCATTTCAAAGTCTGGAGTTTCTCATTATTTCTAAAGTTTATTCGATTTTATAACAGAATAATAGATTGTTTTCATTATTCTTTAGTAATTTTCCTTTCCTGTTTTCGACCTCTTTGAAGTTCTGCTTTCATTATTTTCTAGTTTTCTAGTTCTTTATTTCCTTTTTGGCAGATGGGGGGGACAGGGACTGTCACTTGCTTACAAGATTTTGACTCTGGATTTGGCAGCCTGACCCAATTTGAATCCTGGCCCTAATTTTATCTGTGTGACTTTAGGCAAGTTACTTACTTCTGTGCCTTAGTTTCCTTATCTGTCAAATGAAAATAATAATAGTACCTTTCTCAAAGGGTTGCTGGAAGGACTGAGTGAATAATGTATGTTAAGTGCTTAGAAAAGTGTCTTGCATCTAGTACACACTCAAGAAAAGCTGTTATTGACTTGAACGATATGGAACTTTTCTGTTTTTAAGAGAAAACATTATCCTAGCTATGTCTTAATAAACTTTTGGAATCCAGCAGCTTGCTTTTCTCGACATTTCTCTGCATTTCCATGTTGGCACGAGCTTTTGGTTCCAGGCGACCCTGGCAGCAGTGTCCTCGGTTCTTGCAGTGCTATATTCCCTTTACCATTTGGATTTAGAAATTTCTTGAGGCCACATTTTGTTGCTCCAAACAGTAATAGAGCAAGAGAGGTCTTCTAGTTTGTCTGCCTTGAAAGTGAGAGTGTACCTGGAGACCCAGCAGGAGTTACTGAGTTAGGTTCAGTTGTCCTCCCGTAGTTGGGGGAATGTTTTGCATTGGAAATCTTTGCAGTGTATTTTTCCACAGTGAGTACCACGACAATCTCATCTTTTTCTTTTTAAGAATGTGGAGGCATCTCTTTAGATAATTGGCATTGGGTACTACTAGTGCTTTCTATTTCTACCAGAGGAACTATGGTAAATGAGCCTCTTGTTTGTGTGAGGTGATAGAAAGCTTTCTCTATTTGGATTACAGAAGCTGAGTTCAGGTCCCAGTTCTCTTCCTTAACTCTGTCACTGGACAAGTCATTTAACCTTGGTGCTGGTGGCTCTTCCATCTGTAAGATAGAGCTAGTAAAACCTGTCCTGCCAAGTTTCCAGAGTTCTTCAGAGAATCAAATATGCATCAGAGACCTTTGTAAAGTTTGCGGCATTATTATTATTGCATGAATGTGTTGTATAAGCAGTTGCTATTTGGAGAACTGGTATAAGAGGGCAGTTGTCCTTCCTGTTCTTGGAGTATCTTCCCTGTGGCTGTAGGTGTGGCCTCTCTGCCTCAATCTCCCTCTTTTGTCATCATTAAAATATGCAGGTATTTATATTGCCTCTTTCATATGGGCCTGATGTCACTGGTATACCATAACAAGTTTTCATTTTGTGTGTTCCTAAAATGGTAGTAGTGTATAACAACAATCACAGGGCGACAGCAAAGCAAGCTCAGCCTCAGGGAATGTTGCCTGCCTGTCTCACAAGTGTCTCAGAATGGAAGACTTTCTCTTTTCCAGTCAAGACCTGACCGCAGCTCCTCAGTCCTTACTAGGCTGGATGCTTGTGCTTCTGGGGTTACAATAAAAAGCGATCCAGGCTCTGGGGAAGAGATCACTGATAGCTCTCCAGGTCTGTACCATCATCCTTGCTGGAACAGGGCGGGCGCCTGAGTCGCCCTTTCTCGTTAAAGTTGTGTCTCAGTATCTTCAAATGTCTCTATAAGTTGCACTCTGCAATTTCATGTACTTGTATTAGTTTAGTATTGCTGTTCCCTGACTGTCTTAATAGGTAATTCCTACATATTTCAGTATGTTTTTCGTTTTCTATGCTTGTAATAAAAAGGGCTGAGGTAGATATTTTTCTGATTGTCTGAAACCTAAGATGGTCCTATACACAGAGTAGACATTTAGTAAACATTATTTAACTTGAACTAGACAAAGGAGGCCAGCCTAGAACTGTTCACACATGATCATTTAACCAATTCTGTTGCATGTCTAGAGATCATGCTCCCTGTCCGCCAGATGAAACGGAGCTCGTGCTTAACCTTTCTTGCCGTGATCAAATAGCAAATGAGAAAGTTCTGCGAATCAGTCATTGTCTTGCCACTCTTTTCTTCTCAGCTTCTTGATTTTTGAACTCTTGGCATGAGCAGTTTGAGTACAGATTAGTTTTTGCTTTGCTTGCTAGTACGTTTGGGGTGGGAAGTTGAAGGGGGAATAATTGAAAGTAAAAATAAAAGTTGTTTGTAACTCATTCAGCTCTTATCCCCTTGCCTCCAAACCCTGACAGCACACAGCGATGCCCTTTCTTTAGCATGTGATAATTGTTATATTTTGATAGCATGTCCTTGAACTTTTTTGTGAGAAGGAAGCATTGTTTATTTCCCGGAGCCTCTTGCTTGGAATGTAATGGATTGCTACATCAGTTATCCTTTCCCCTTCTTGGGAGCTGTAGAGGCAGAGGTGGGTTGTAAGGGAGATTCTTAACATCAGGTGGTGGTGCTTTAAATTCCCTTATATGACTTCTAAATTGCTTCGTGGCCCTGAGATGACTTAGGTGGGGATTTAGGAGAATAGGTACTATGCTGGATTCCAGCAGGCCTGCAATTGGCCCAAGCTGTTTTACTGAAATAAGAAATGTACCTGCCTGCGCAGCAGTGACACTTGGCCATGACATGAAATATACCTGCGTGTCAGTACTGTTTGTGGATAACAGTAAGAAGGAAAGTTTGCACTTGGTTTCAGTGAGACCCCAGGAGGGCGCTGCGGTTAACACAGGTTATGTGACTAGCAGGATATGAGAAACCCCAGCCAGTATTCCATTTTGAGTTTCCTGGTTCTGAGGTGTTCCTTGCCCATGTCAGTGGTTCTGGATCTGGGAGAGAAAGCACAGGTCCCTGTTGCCCTCACAAAGGGAGGACTGACCGTTGGCGCTGGCCCCCACCTCTTTGAATCCCTTGCTTGGAGAGAGAACTGATTTTTTCAGAGTTGAAGCTGAGTCTGACTCCCTGCTGGACATGTCCTTCATTCACTATATCAACACTAATAATCTCCCCAGAGATTCCCATTGCGCCTCTGGCATGAAACAGGTTTTTCTTATTGATGGAGATTGCCCTTGCTCCCCGGGAGCTGGTGAGACAGGCAGAATTTCAAGCCCCATCCTCACCCACGGAGACCCGCCACTGATTCCTCAGGTTGAATGTGAATTTTAATGAGACCCCCAGGTGATTTGGCAGTAAATTAAAGTTCGGAAATAGTCTAATAGTACCAGCTCATATCCTGGCTTCCCAGTCCTTTAAGATAGCACTAGCCGATAGAGAATGTGTAATTTAAAATTTTCTAGTAGCCACTTTGAACAGGTAAAGAAACAGGTGAAATCAATTTTAATATATTTAACACAGAGCATGTGCAAAATATTTCAACATGTCATCGACATAATAATGACATGTTTTTCCTTTTTTGGTACTAAATTGTCAATCAAGTGTATATTTTAACATTATAGCCCATCTCAGTTTAGATTAGCCACATTTCAAGTGTTTAGGAGCTACAGCTGTGGAGAGATACATTTGGTCTTGATTTGCTGAGGATTTCATCAGATTCACCGTCAATGCTTAAATAGCCGCCTCAGTCATAACTTAACCTTAACATTAGGTGTAATCTTTGCCAAGTCCTTAGCCCAGTGCTTTTACATCATGTCTCATATGAATCCTCACAGCATCGCTTTGAGGTGAGATCCCCACTGAGTTTCGGAGAGGTTAGGTCTAAGCTGAAGCGTTTAGGAAGCAGCAATATCAGGATTTGAACCCAGGTAAGTCTGACTTCTGGGTTTGCAGCCTCTGCTGCAACTTCCTGCAGCTCTCATGACTACAGGGTTTTTTCTCAGTTTCAGTTTTCAGTTTTGTAAGCCGTATTAAAAAGGCACCATTGATATATGTATGAAATGCAGCCTTCTTTCTTGGGGGGAACTTCAAAGAACTCGAAGAATGCCTCTTTCTTCTCTGGCTTTTCAGAGAGGGTGCAGAGTCCCTGAACAGACGTTTCCTCCTGGAGGGAATGCCACGGACCAGGGGACTGCCTTTCCTGCTGCTCACTGGAATCACTTGGGGAGTTTTAAATACTTGCTTCCCTGGGCATTGCCCACAGATATTCGAACTTAATTGATCTGGGCTGAGACTCTGACATCTGTATTTGTAAAAAGTGGTCCCAGCGTGCAGCAGCACTAGGAGCGCTTCTCCAACTTCGTTGCCTCATGAATCACCTGGACTTCGAGTTGAAACAGAGTCTGACTCAGTGGTTCCAGGATGGGCCTGGAGAGCTTTTTCTTCTCATTTCCATCAAGCTCCCAGGTGATGCCAACAGTGTTGCTCTGTGGCTCCCACTCAGAGCACCGAGCCGCATCATAATCACCTGAGGGGTTTTTGCAAAACTGCAGATTCCTGGCGTCCTGCCTGGAGTTTCTGATTCAGTAGTTCTGGGGTGGGGCCCAAGATCTTTACTTGAGAAGGCTCGTGCTTTCAATGTTTCACCATAAAGTATTATGTTTAACTTTAGGTTTTGTATGGGTGCACTTCTAGTGTATATTTTTTTCGGTCATAAGTGGATGTTGAATTTTATCAAACCCCTTTTCTTCCTTTATGGAGATAGGTTTTTGGTTTGTTTTTTTGTAGAGAGAGCTTCTTACTTTGTTACCCATGCTGGTCTCAAACTCCTGGCCTCAAGCAATTCTCCCGCCTCACCCACCCAAAGTGCTTAGGATTACAGGGGTGAGGGAGAACATGTGTTTTCTGTCCTTGAACTTGTTAATGTGGTGGGCTATTTTAAGGGATTTTCTGATGTAACTTTGTAGCATTAACTAAGTTTGTATTGCTGGGATAAACTCAACGGGGTCATGTTCTTTCTTACTGCTGGGTTTGATTGCTAATATTTTCTTTAGGATTTTTAAATCTTATATACATAAGATTTGGTATTAGTTTTCCTGTGCTGTCTTGGTCTAGTTTAGTATCATGATTATGCTAGCCTTGTAAAGTGAGTTGAGGTATTCCCTTTTTCTGTTCTCTGGAAGTTTGTATAAGATTGGAGTTACTGGTTCCTTGAATGTTGCTAGAACTTGCACATGGAGTTGCCTGGGCCTGGAAGATTTTAAACTACCAGCTAATGTCTGCCAAATCTATAGCTGTGTCTGTCTGTTCATTCCTGCATCCTACTGTTGTTTGTTTGTGCCCTCCTTTTTTATTAGTCTAACCAGAGGTTTGTCAGTTGTAGTTATGGCACCAACTTGATAATGTAATTATGTTCATTTGTTTCCATTTTAGGGCTTTTCCCCTGCTTTTTTGATTAATTTTTAATGAGTAAAAACTTTGTATGATTTTAAAGTCCAGTTATATCAAGGTACATTCAGAAGGCTTTCACCCCATCTCTGACCGGCTGTTCTGTTTCCTTTCCCCCGTAGATGATCGGTTTTATTAGTTTGTTCTTCTAAGTATCTTTTGCAAATTTGAACAAGCACATACATGTATTTTCCCCTTTTCTTGCACAAAAACATATTTCATTATTCAGCCTCTCGCCCTTTTCACTTAAAGTATATACCAGGAATCATTCTTCATTTTCCCCTCCTTTCTTTAGATTTATTCTGCTGTTTGGATGTTTCAAAACATAGTATTTTCGTGATTATTTAGTTGTAATATATTCTCATTTCTATTTTTATTTCATTCACGCGTGAGCTGTTTAGAAGTACATTTTTACTTACAAATATATTTTCTAGGTATTTTCAAAACTGATTTACAACTTAACTGCATTATGGTGAAAGAATGTGATGTGAACACTCGTAGTTCTTTGAAATTTGTCAAGGATGGGCTTATGTGGTATTTTTGTGGCTGGCTTCTTTCACTTAGCATACTGCTTTCTATATTCATTTTTGTGTTGTTGCATGTATCAGCAGTTCCTGACTTTCTGTTGCTGAGTAGTATTCCATAGTATGGTTATAATGTAATTTATTCATTCAGTAGTTGATCATTTGAGTTAATTCAGTTTTTGGCCATTTTGAAAAAAAGCTGCCATGAACATTCACATACAGGTCTTTATGTGGACTCATGTTTTTGTTTGCTTTGTGTAAATACTTAGGTGTGGCATTGCTGGGCCATATGTTTAGTGTATGTTTAACTTTACAAGGAACACTCAAACTGTTTTCCAAAGTGGCCATGCCGTTGTGCCACTTTACATTCCTACTGGCTTTAATTGTCTGCCTTTAAAATGTTAGCCATTTGGGTGTATAATGGTATCTCATTGTATTTTTAACTTACAAATTCCTAGTGACTAGTAATAGTGAGCATGTCTTCATGTGCTTGTTTGGCCATTAAGTTTATCTTCTTTGGTGAAGTGTTTGCTGAAATCTTTTGCCCATTTCTTATTAAATTGGATTGTCTGTCTGAAGTTGTGAGGGTTCTTTATATGTTCTGGATACAAGTACTTCATCAGATATGTGATTTGCAAGCATCTTCTCTCAAACTGTGGTTTGCCTTTCATTTTCTTAACTGTGCCTCTGTGCAAGAGCAAGGATTTTTAATTTTGATGAAGTCCTATTTATTTTTTCCCCTCTTATGGTTTGAGCTTTTGTGTTTTAAGAAATCTTAACCTACATTCACAAAAGTTTTCCACTGTGTTCCTTCCAGAACTTTTTTAGTCCTGCTCTTATGTTTAGATCTGTTTTGGCAGACAGATCTTTCCCACCCCTGCTGTTTATACCTGTGTCATCCCCTTCCCTTGAGTGTGAGCAGGGCCTGTGACTTGCTTCTAGAATATAGACTAGAATATGGAAAAAGTGTAGGAATTCTACCGATATAATTAAGGTCACAACCAGTAGATTTTGAGTTAATCAGAAGAGAAATTATCCTGGGTAGGCCTGAATTGATCAGCCCAAAACCCTTAAAAGAAGGTCTGGGTCCTCCTGAGGTGAGATTCTCCTTGCTGACTTGTTGATGTGAGCAGCCACATTGAGGAAGGCCACATAGAAAGGAACTGTAGGTGGTCTCTAGGACCTAAAAGCTGCTTGACAAAAAGCCAGGGCCCTCAACCATGCAGCCTCAAGGAAATGAGTTCTGCCAACACTCTGAATGAACTTGGAAGCAGATTTTCCCCAGTTGAGCCTCCAGATGAGAATGCAGACTGGCCAATACCTTGATTGCAACTTTGTGAGACCCTGAGCAGAGGACCCAGCTAAGCTGTGCCTGGACACCTGACCCACAGAAACTGTGAGATGATAAATGTGTGCTGTTTATGGCTGCTAAGTTTGTTATTCAGCAACATAAAACTAGTATGTCTATGTTCCATTTCATGTTAATTTTGTATATTTTGTTAAGTAAGAGTCAAGATTCATTTATTTTTCCATATGGACATCAAACTGTTCCAGCATCATTTGTGGGAAAAGGCCCACATATTTTGGTAATTTTGTTGAAAATCAATTGACCATTGCTAGGACCTCAAAAAGAAGGGCCTAATTGTAGTCTCTGTTCTGTTCCATTGATCTGTATGTCTATCCTTATACCATACTGCAGTATCTTGATTACTGAGGCATTGTAATAAGTCTGGGGATCAGGTAGTGGAAGTACTGCAACTTTTTTTTTTTTCTTTTCGAGATTGTTTTGAGTATTCTTGGTTGCTTGCCTTTTTGTACAAATTTTGGAATCATCTTGTCAAAGCCTGTTGGGATTTTGATAAAGATTTCATTGACTTTGTAGATCAATATTGACATCATGACAATAATGAGTCCTTGATCCTTGAGCATGTGAGATATATATATGATATATATGATATATTTATATGATATATGCTATCATATATTTATTTTATATACATATATATATATATATTTTTTTTTTGAGATGGAGTTTTGCTTTTGGTGCCCAGGCTGGAGTGCAGTGGTGCGATCTCAGCTCACTGCAACCTCCACCTCCCAGGTTCAAGCGATTCTCCCGCCTCAGCCTCCCGAGTATCTGGGATTACAGACACCTGCCACCATGCCCAGCTAATTTTGTATTTTTAGTAGAGACGGGATTTCTCCATGTTGGTTGAGCTGGTCTTGAACTCCCCACCTCTGGTGATCTGCCCGCCTCGGCCTCCCAAAGTGCTGGGATTACAGGCGTGAGCCACTGCGCCCAGCCCGAGCATGCAATATTTCTCCATGTATTTAGGTCTTTAATTTATCTCAGCAGTGTTTTGTAGTTTTCAGTGTATGATTCTTGTACGTATTTTGTTCAGTGTTTCCCTAAATATTTCATTTTTTTGGTATTACAAATGACATTTTTAAAATAAAAAAGTTTTTTGAGACAGGGTCTTATTCTGTCACCTAAGCTGGAGTGCAGTGGCATGATGGTGGCTCACTGTAGCCTCAACCTCCTGGGCTAAAGTGATCCTCCCTCCTCAGCCTCTGGAGTAGCTGAAAACTACAGGTGCATACCCCCATGCCCAGCTAATTTTTTTTTTTTTTAATGTTTTGTAGAGATAGGGTCTTGCTGTATTGCCTAGGCTAGTCTCAAATTCCTGGGCTCAAGTGGTTCTCCTGCCTCAGCCTCCCAAAGTACTGAGATTACAGGCATAAACCACAGCACTGGGCCAGTATTTTTATATTTCAGTGTTCATATGTTCATTGCTTACAGTACAAATATAATTAATTTTTATACTGGCTTTGTGTTTTATGCAGCCTTACTAAATTTACTTATTCTAATAGTTTTTTTTTGTAGTATTCTTAGGATTTTTTTCTTTGCATACATGATTATGTTGTCTGTAAATACAGTTTTACTTCTTCTTTCCAATATATGTTTTGAACTTGCTAGAAGCTCTAAAAGATGTTAAATATAAGTGATAAGAGTGACCATCCTTGCCTTGTTCCCACTCTTATTGGTGAAAGAAGAAATACTTTCTCACTTGTGATGTCAGCTGAAGGTTTTTCATAGGTGCCCTTGACAATTCCTGATTTCCTGAGGGTTTTTTTTTTTTTAAATCATGGATAGATGTTGAATTACGTTAATAGAAGCCACGTCTCAGATACAGTCTTCGGAAAGATAGCACACCTCATGAATAGTCTTACTGACTATACATATCACCACATTTATACCCATTCTTAACCACCAGTACCCAGCTTTTCCTCCTAGTGTCGATAACAGAATTTCCATCTGGAGCTTGGGAATTCTTTTTATTCTTCTGTGGAGCAGCATATACTGCTCCTTCAAAAGACATGGAAATTCTCTGCGAGATTCACATGTATCATTATTTTAGAACTGGAATTTCTTCATCTTCTCTTTCCTTGCCATTCTTTTAACACTGGTTTTGGTTCTTCTTCATCTCCTTGCCTTTTTCATTTCTTTCTTTAGGTTATTTCTTCCCCATCTGTGAAACCTTCTCTGCCAATAGTGCCAAGTTATAAAAATATGTACATTCAGTCCTTTCACCTTCTTCTGTAACAAGGATAGGTGGTTGTTTGTGTTTGTGGCTGGAATAAGAAGTAACTGCTCCAAGTAGGAAGATAACTATTGTCCATACTCTCTAGATCATGGCAAGTCTTTCTCCTTCTGATTCTCCTGGGATCCTGATTCAGCCGTCTTTGGGGATTCCCTGTGCATACTCCTTTTCTACTATGGCAAAGTGCCTGCTGGGCAAACTACTACTCCTCCTGCTTATCTCTGCTAACCTTCAAGGTCGACCTGCTCTTGCAAATTAGGACTAATTAAGATGTATCAAGCCCAACATTTTCAACAATCAAAAGACCCTAGGCAGCGTTCCAAAAGCCCCATGAAGAGGAAGGTCAGGAAGTTCCAAATCCAAGTTATTCAGTGCATTTTGGAACTCTTCTTTGGAATTGACTTCAGAGACTATGGTACCTTTAAAAAAAAAATCCTCAAAGCCTCTAGGCCAAAATCATTTTGTATCACCTCTATTAATATACAGAATGGGCACCGGTGCTGTGTGGAGCGTTGGGTTTGGTTTAAAAATTGAGATATGGTTAAAGTTCATGAGATGGTACCTTATGTAGCCTTAAATTCCAAAAGCAGTTTCAAAAGAATAATTCAAAGAATAGTTTGAACAGTGGCCACATTGCTGGAATTTGTGTACACCATCAAAAGGGACTACTTTGAAGAATAACTCAGCTATATATGATCTGACAGGCTTTTTAACAAATGCCTCATTACATCATAGTTGCACCTCATGGGGTATTTTGTGCACTAGTAATAAAGCTTTCCCCTTTTAAAAGATAATTTTAATAAAGACTAAGTGGATACAAAGAAATGTTTCAGTAGACAAACAAGGATTGTACTGTTTCAGTGACTCACAGACTTGGATTTCAGGGGAAAAAGTATATTTGTTGATCATCTTTAAAGTGAAGTCTAGGGTTCTTCTTTGTGACCATCACATTTTATCACATGGGTGAAATTCCGAAAAGATTTTTTATCCAGCTGTGCAAGCAGGAGGCATAATGTCCTCATTTTAATATGATCATCTATGACAGAATGAGAAAGACAGGTACCTATCTGTTAGTGGATAAGAGGGCTGGTCAGATTGCCTGGATTTCAATTCCACTTTTGACAGTTATTAGCAGACAAATTGTTTAACCTTCCTGTTCCTTGTATTTGTCAGTTGTCATATGATGATAGTAATACGTAGTTGCCTTTTAAGGTTTTGGTGGGGATTAAATGACTTAATCTGTGATTAGAACAATGTCTGACAGGTAGTAGATGATCAGTAAATGAAAGCAATGACCAATTAGCATAAGCAGATACTCTGTTTTGCTTTAATTGTATCACCTCTGTTATTGTCTTTATTACTATTTAACCTTTTAAATACATATTCATTATCTTTATTGTTATCTAAACATTTGTTCATCTTCTCCCCATCTCAGTTTTTAGCTCCTTGAAGACCTATCTCAGTTTTTTTTTTGGTTGTGGGGAGGGGGAAATCTCCATTATAGTCCAGCGTAGTTGCCCACTATATAGTTACTGATTGTGAACTCTTTGGAAACAAGATTAGATAGTTCTATATGCTGAGTAAGGAGTATCTCAGAATGATTGGCTTGTTGTCATTTCATTATTTCTTCTAAAAAACCATATTACTCTTTGAGTACTGGTTAATTTAATAGGTGTTCACTGAATGCTTATAGATAGATTGACAAATGAAATTGTTCTGAATGTAACCATATGTCGACATGACCATTTTGTAGACTGTTAATTTCTGTAGCCAACCTCCTGCCTATTATGGGTTGAATTGTGTCCCCTAAAAAGATACACTGAAGCATTGGCCCCTATTTCCTCAGACTGTGGCCTTGTTTGGAAATAGTGTTATTGCAGATGTAGTTAGTTAAGATGAGGTCATGCAGCACTGGAGTAGGGTGGGCCCCTCATCCAACACGACTAGTGTCCTTAGAAGAGAGCACCATGTGAAAACACAGACACACAGGGAGAAAGCCATGTGCCAACAGGCAGAGATTGGAGTGGTGAAGCTGCAAGTCAAGGAATGCCAAGGATTGCAGCCACCACCAGAAGCTAGGGAGACGCAAGGAAGCATCCTCCACTAGAGGCTCCAGACGGCGCATGGCGTAGCCAACACCTTGACCTTGGACCTCAGGACTCCAGAACTGTGAGAGAATTTATTTCTGTTCTTTTAGGCCATCCAGTTTGTGGGACTTCTTTACAGTAGCCCCGGGACACCAATACACGGCCCATCTGCTTGAATTAGAATGTTGACAAGCTTGGGATTTCATTTCAAATGGTGGATTTGCCTATGTTTTCATCCATTATCCACCTTCTCCAGATACTTTGATTTAAATATACATATTTATATATTTAAATATATAATTTATAATTTATATATTTAAATATATATTTGCCGTACCTGATCTGGCAGCAAATATATATATATATGAAAATCTGGCACAAAAATACAGTTTTTACATGCATGCTGGGAACGGGAGACATTTCCAAGGATGCTTATAACAGCACTGTTTATAATAGTGAAACCTGGAAACAGCTCAAATGGTCACTGGGAGGAGAATGGAAAAACCAAGTGCAAAGCAGTGGACTGCTATGCAGCTGTGAAAATGAGTGGAACACAACTATATGCATCAACATTTATGACTCTCTCAATAACACTATGTGAGAAAAGCAAGTGGCAGAAGAATGTATAATGATTCCATTTCCATAAAACTTCAAAAACATGGAAAATCACATTATTCAGGAATGTATACATGTGTGGAAAATTTTAAAGATATGCAAGGGAATTATAAACATAAAAATCAGCCCTAGGGAGGTAGGTTGGAGTACCTTTAATGGCTGATGACTCACTTTTCCAAAGTCATGAAAGTTTATGGGGGTGATGCTATATTTGTTTCTTCACTGAATACTGAGTACCCAAACTGTGCTTTGTGCTGGTGCGAGAATGGAAAACATGGCCCCTGACCTTAGGAAGTTCTAGAAATCTAAGAGACGGAACACAAAATGTCAAGGCATAAGTACACGGTGAGAAATGAAATACAGTCGTCCCTTGGTATTTGTGGGAAACTGGTTCCAGGATCCCCGAGGATACCAAAATCCTTGGATGCCCAAGTCCTTGATATAAAATGGCATAGTATTTGCATATAACCTTGCATATCCTCCTGTGTACTTTCAGTCCTCTATGGATTACTTATAATAACTAATACAATGGAAATGCTATGTAAATACAAATAAAAATTAGTATTTGAATTATTTTTCTATTTGTATTTTTTCTATTTGTATTATTTGTATTTGTATTTTGTTGTTGTTGTTGTACTGTTATTTTTGTGTTTCTTCCCAAATATTTTTGACCCGCAATTGGTTGAATCACTAGATGTGGAACTCCTGGATGTGGAGGACTGACTATATTAGGAATATGTATGGTGTACAGAGAAGTAGAGAGAGAGTGCGAGGGGGTGTGTGTGTGGGGGGGGGGGCGGGGGAGAGGTCAGGAAAAGCTTTCCATGTTTTGAAGCAGGTAAATGCCAACAAAGCAGATGCCAACAAAGCCCCTGCTTCTGCCTTCAAGTGAGAGTACCTAGAGGAACTGTTTCAAATGGCAGGTTATCTCCAGCCTTTTCTCCTCTCTTCAGTTTTTTAGATACTATGCACATCCGCTCTAGAGTTCCTTTTTTTCCCCTCCTCCTCCACTGCTGATTCTGGTTGCAAGAATCTTCATTAGTAATGCCTAATGCCTGGGCTTTTCTTTGGGGTCCTTTAGCTCAGACCTGAGAAGGTTCTTGGAAAGTAAGGAGATGTTTTGATCTGGCACCTTTGTTACTATCATAGTTATAACTATTTTTTTTTACATGTTTCTATTCTTCAACAATTACTGTTTTAACTTTTGCTAAAGAAGTTACTGTTTACTTATAAATTTAAAATGTACTTTTTGTGAATAGTTCTCACAGGGGAAAATAGTTCAATACAATACAGTTTTTTTCATTGAGCAGATCAGCTGGGTTCATGAGTTTTGGAATTGGCAGATGCACGGGAACTTGATCTTGTTCCTATTTTAAAACTTTGTTTACTGGCAGGTATTTGACTGTTGAAAAAGCCATTGGTGAGTTTAGTGATCTGTTTAAATGTGTGCAGTATTGCTAGGTAGCCTTTGTACATTAAAAACAAATAACCTGATAGTAGCTGACTTTTCTCACAGTTTACTTACCATATCACTTTCAATTTAAGAAGAATTTCTAAAGTTACCCTGTTTCATGGCCACAGCTCATGCCGCTAAAGCCAATCAGCTGTCTTGAAGATGTGCCATTTGTCGTGAGGGGACCAAGAAATAGGGTGAAGAGATCAGCCCACATCCATCACTAGCCACTGGAAAAAATGATTCAAAATGCATTCTCCACTGGGTCTGAATTATATTATTTTTAGTCAAAGGTCTTTGCAGCATTTAAAGAAATAGGGGTACATATATCATGTTTAAAATAAATTGTAAATATCAAAATTATACGAAGAGTGAGATTTTAAGTGAAATACTATATAGCATCTTACAATTTTCAAAGAGGAATCATCAAACTAAATACCCTGTAGCCCTAAGATTTGAAGTGACCAAGACAAATCGAGAAGCTCTAATGCATCTGTTACATGTGTCTATGTGGACAGTAGGCCACTTACTTGGGGGATCCTTTTTTGGAGTAAACATAGTTAGATTTCTAGCCTATTTTTAGATACCTGAGCCTGAATAGAAAGTATTGAGATGAGATCTGTATGTTAAGGATTTCACAGAAAGTTTCCCTGGGCTAGGAGTCAAGTGTTTTCTTTTTTTAATGGAAGGAGGCATATTTGAAGGTAAACTGCTGTAAGACTGATTGGCGTCTTGGCAAGATTAGATTGATCATCTTAGAAAACCTGTGTGCAGAATGGTTAGGCAATCAAGGATATGGTATATTTTGTGGACAACCAGCCTAGCATATTAGCACCAGTTTTTCTAGTGACTTAAGAGTTCATTGGGCTGGGTGTGGTGGCTCATGCCTGTAATCCTAGCACTTCGGGAGGCCGATGTGGGCGGATCACTTGAGGTCAGGAGTTCGAGACCAGCCTGGTCAACTTGGTGAAGTCCTGTCGCTACTAAAAATACAAAAATTAACTGGGCATGGTGGCGCACACCTGTAATCCCAGCTTCTCGGGAGACTGAGGCAGGAGAATCACTCAAACCCAGGAGGCAGAGGTTACAGTGAGCTGAGGTGGTACCACTGCACTCCAGCCTGGGCGACAGAGTGAGACTCTGTCTCAAAAAAAAAAAAAAAAAAAAAAAAAAACGCATAAAGCATCTCTGGTAGGAGGAAGGAAACTGGTATTTGAGCATCTTTGTTGTGCCATCTACTGTGCTATAATTTTACCTGTTCCTCATGACAGCACTGTGAGGGCTGGTATCATGCCCATTTTATAGACTGGGAACTGCAGTAATTAAGTGACAGAATTGGGATCTGAAACACAAATTGGTCTGAATACAGAATCCCTTCCTTTTTTTCAAATGTATCACACTGTTTTGTAGGTGCGCATAGTGGCATTTTGACAAGCTCTCGATGGTGGGGTTAATAGCTTGTTTTTTAGTTTAAGAGAATATGATTATTATGTACTTTGGCTAAAGACAGTTCACATGGGAATGATTTTAATAGTTTAATGCAGGGCGTGACAGCCTGTTTTTGTAAATAAAAATTTATTGGAATATAGCCCATCGTTTATTTCCATATTGCTGCTTCAGTGCTACAACACAGTACTGAGTAGTTGCAACAGAAATGTCTGGGTATCTGGCCCTTTACACGAAAAGTTTGTCAATCCCTTGTTCGAAGGAAAATATATAAAAACCAACCAAACAGCCGGGCGCAGTGGCTCACGCCTGTAATCCCAGCACTTTGGGAGGCCGAGGCGGGCGGATCACAAGGTCAGGAGATCGAGACCATGGTGAAACCCCGTCTCTACTAAAAATACAAAAAAATTAGCCGGGCACGGTAGTGGGCGCCTGTAGTCCCAGCTACTCAGGAGGCTGAGGCAGGAGAATGGCGTGAACCCGGGAGGCGGAGCTTGCAGTGAGCAGAGATGGCGCCACTGCACTCCAGCCTGGCGGACACAGTGAGACCCCGTCTCAAAAAAAAAAAAAAAAAAAGAACCAAACTTCTGCTTTTGCAGATCATAGTTTATTTTCATGTGAGTTGAGTACCTGGAAACTTCCCCCCAAGTAAGCAAATATATGTGTTAAATTGATGGTATACCTGGTCTGAAAATGGCTGGAATATAAACATTTATCTTTGTTCACAGTGATTAGGTTGAGGACCTCTCAAGGTATGTTTCATTTTTTTGCCTCCTAGGTGGCCTACAATCCGAGCTACTTTAATGCAAAAAATCAGAATAAGTTTATAGTAAATCCTGTGTTTACTAGCACTCCAGGTACAGAACTCTGTGAATGGTTCTCATTGGGGGTGACACTCCCCCTAGAGGCCAAATTGGAAATGGGGGGATGTTTTGGTTATGGTGTAATTCATTAAAAAATACATTATTTTATTATAAATCACTGTCCTTTTATTTCTCCTTTATATTGGAGTTAGTACAGTATATTGATTTTTAAATCATGTTTAGATTGATGATATCCATGGTTTTCATTTCAGCCTAGCAAAGGGGACTTTACAGAAATTTGTTTTATAAAAAGGGAGTTTCGAGTCTGATAGTATTGAGCACCGCTACCAAAGAGATTTGGCATCTTTTTCAAAACAGACTTCTAAGTAAGGACAACTACCTTAGAAAGACCTGGAATTCTGAACGGAGAGGCTGCTTGTTCTCTGACAAACTTTAGAAGTCAGGTTTTAAGTCTCGGTATGTTTCCATAAGCAGCATCTTTCCAGAGAAAGAGCATGATTGAACTTAAAGTGGCCGGGCGCGGTGGCTCAAGCCTGTAATCCCAGCACTTTGGGAGGCCGAGACGGGCGGATCACGAGGTCAGGAGATCGAGACCATCCTGGCTAACACGGTGAAACCCCGTCTCTACTAAAAATACAAAAACTAGCCGGGCGAGGTGGCGGGCGCCTGTAGTCCCAGCTACTCCGGAGGCTGAGGCAGGAGAATGGCGTAAACCCGGGAGGCGGAGCTTGCAGTGAGCTGAGATCCGGCCACTGCACTCCAGTCCGGGCGACAGAGCGAGACTCCGCCTCAAAAAAAAAAAAAAAAAAAAAAAGAACTTATAGTAAATGCCAACACAGAGTCATAAAGCACATTAAGGCTCATCAAAAGACAAAGGCTGCATACCTTTGTCACTGTTTTGTTTGTATACAGAAAAGTTCAGAAAAACCACTCAGGGCCATTGATCTCAAATCAGGTGACGATGGGAAATAGAGCTCCCTGTGGTGTTTACATTTTGCTTGCAAAGGCTCTATGAGGCAGAGGTCAAAATTATTTTCTAGTTCTGCTGCTTTTAGATTTTTAACATAAGGGTAAAAGTGGCATGCATTTTTAAATGTTTTTATGTGTGCTTCAGGTTTGTGTATTGTTGTTTTCCATATTCAACAGAAAAGGGAAAACAGTTCCTTAGTCTGGAAAAAGGATGCAGTGAAAGAGGTTTTGTATCCGCTTCCACAGATTCAACTGACCAATCCCAGCCCCCTGTACTGGGAGGACTGTACCTTAATTTGAAACGTCTGCTTCATGGAAAAGTCTATAAGGGAAGATAGCATTACTCAAATTATTTTCAGTGCAAATTGTTTCAAAGGGGTATAAGTTAACCCTGCAGTTAACTGTATAAGGGTATATACATTTAAATCTGCTGCCCAGAACCACCCTGCCTGGACCATCCTGATTAGTCAAGGCCTTGTCATGCCATTTCAAACATAAGTTTGTGTGAACCTCTGGCTTAGGCGAAATATCACGCTACTAACGACTGTTATGTTCCTTGGCCAATCCTTAATTGCCCAGGTCATTCACTCATTTAACAAATACCTGTGAAGTGTCTTTTGGGTGCCAGGCACTGTTACAGGTGCTGTAAATAAATAAAACAGATAAAATTCTTGGAACTTAGAGGCCCCAAAGGTTGGTTGGCTGGGTGAGTTGAGTTCTCTTAACTATGCTTCTTAGTCTCATGCTCTTCTACTGAGATTGGGACCAGTCACGTGCAACCTGGTTTCCTTCCAGAGACCACTTACAAGCACTTTTCTGTAGGTGGAAGGGACTCTGCAGTGCAAGGAGACCTAGGCTAGAGTTGGCCCTGCTAGTAAGTCACTCCAGGACCTTGTCACACACCCTCTAGGCCCCCCTCATCTCCTCTGTAACAGGAGAGGGTTGGGCTTAAATAATCTCAAAGGTTATTTTGGGGGATCAAAAATGATAGAAGTCTACCTCTGGTTAGAGTGCCGTACTTAACATATATATACGGAATCAACTTTTAATTTTTGCTTTAAAGCCAAGGTAGCCAAAAATCAACATTTTTTTGGTTTTTTTAAATAAAAAGGATAAAAACTTGATTCTTAGGGCTTTGGGATGAAATACTCTGTAACCAAAAGGGTAGCTGATTTTTGTAGACTTCACTATAGCTTCTAATTATCATCCAACTGCTTTTACGCTAACATAGTCATTTTATACACGAATATATGGATGCACTTTCTTTGCTTGGTAAGTTAGAGACAGCCCAGGGCTTGTGCACACCTGTCCAGTACATTTGCCAAAGTGCTACACTGCTTCCCATTTTCCTATTAGAGCCATTATTGTCATGTACTTTTTTTTTTTTTTAAGCAAAAAGCACTTTATAACTGAGTGGCTGCTAGCCGTGCACTATCCCTGTAATAGTTAACTTTTCTCCTAGTATTTCCAAGGTCAGGACTAATTTATAGAATTGGCTAAGACATTGGCATTCAATAGTTATCCTTTTGTGCTCGTAAAAATTAAAAATTTTAAAAATGCTAGTAATTTGTTAACAGATATACTGTGTGGTTCCAAGCCCTTCATGAATGTATTAATTCATTTGTTTCACCCAATAATGTTGATGTAAAATGGGGGTAATAGCAACCAAAGCCCAGAGAAGTTAAATAACACACTCAAGGTCAAATGATGAGTTGCAGCATTGGAATTTGAGTGCAGTCAGCTGCAACATTTGTGCACACCAGCATGATGCTGTTCCAGCTTCAGTAAACTTCAGGGATCAATCAAAACTATTCAACAAAGAGAGGCTCACTGATGAGATTTTAAAGTAAGCCTCATTGTGGAACTGGTACATGTTATCTGGACCCTTGGATTTCTCGGATGTGTACTTGATCCAACTATCAACAGTAGTAGCAGTGTCTGGTGTTACTCTAAAAATTAGAGCTTTAGACATAAAGACTGCAGATTGTTCGGTTTCATTTATATGAAATGCCCAAAGTGGGCAAATCTGTAGAGATAGCAGATTCGTGGTTGCTGGAGGATTGGGAGTGGTGGGTGACTGCTAATGGGTATGAGGTTTCTCTTTGGGATAATAAAAATGTTCTAAAACTGATTGTGGTGATGGGTGGCACAACTTTGGATATACTAAAAACCTTTAAATTGTACATTTGAAAAGGGTGAACTGTATGGTATGTGAGTTGTAGTGAAACAGTTAAATGAAGGGAAAATGAGGGCTTTCTTCCTTTATATCCATTTTAAATTGAAATTTGTTCATGAAAATCAGAAACAGCAGGAAGACTCATCGTTCTTTTATGGCCCATGAATAAACAGGGTGGTGACGTTGATTGAGTTGACTGTACAACCAGGATTTTAGATTTTTTTCTACTGACTTGATAGTAAGAATGTAACTTTTTGTTTTAAAATGTTGACTTATATTAGTGAAGCATTTTAAAGTATCTATACTAAAAGATAATTTTATATCAGTTACTGAAGAAAGTCTGCCCCTAATATATCGTCTTGTTTAGTGAGTAGAAAAATTTCATAGCAGATACATCTGACTTGCTCCGTAGTTCATGTCATCCATTCTGCTATCTCTGAGAATAATGGGTTATTTTGCTTGGACATGAACTTAAGGTTAGAAGGGTTTTTCAAAGCATATTGTACTATTTTGTCTGAATTTAATTCATTTTCGTGTTATTCATTAATCGTTTTTAAAAGTTACTTTTAATTTTGCATTGTGCTACCTGTAGGTAGTTTCAGCTCTTTTGAGCATCTCTTTCTATAAAGATGCATTTTGCTGTAATTGTTGATTTTCAAGCCTCAGTGGTACTTGCCTAGTTCCAGTGTTCTGGGATTTGGTGAACTAGTATACATGTTTGCCCCACCATGACATTTCACAGTATTGTATATTTACCATGTAATCATTCATTCGCCAGATAGTTGTGAGTTCCAATGTGCGCCAGGATACAGCCATGAACCAGACAGACACAAACCTTGGCTTTGTAGTGTTGAACTCTCATGGGGGAATCCTGACAGTCCCAGCCTTGTAAGATGGCCCGTATCTGGTCATCTCTCCACCTCTTTATCCTGCTGGCTGTCTTTGTCTGTGACTTTGTCACCTCTCTTGACTATTTCTTAAGGACAGTGGCCAGTACTGTGAAGCTATTAAATCCCACTGGGTTTTGTGCCGAGTTGTGTTAACCCATTTATGCCTAGTGTTCCACTATTGGAATGCTAAGCTTGTGGGAGTTATTTACATCCTACTCCTCAAGGTCATCACCAAGGTCTGGTTTTTCACAAAAATAATTTGCAACCTCCGGCATGACATTGCTGGATATTGTTAGTGTGTCTGGTTGCTCTTAATACAGCTTGGCAAAAAGATCTTTATAAATATCCACAGTCACCTTGTTGAATTGGATGTGATTTACCTCCCACTGACTTCATGTGTGTCTATCTGTGTCCTAAACTTTATAAAGTAACCAAAGCATTACTTAGTTTTCTGTTGTTGCTGTAATCTTCATAAGTCTAAATAAATCCTTGCATTAAAATGGTATTTGTGTGTGTTCTGAATATAATGCTTTCATTTATGCCCGAATTGTGATGAATATGCATTATTTAAATGAAGTATATACTTTCCCTAGAAAATACTGATTAAATCACATCTTACTAATTTGATTTCAATCAAATCCATGCCACTCTAAACTGCCATCATTTGGAGAAAACAAAATTCTTAAAAGAGAAAATAGTGCGAGTTAAATTGTCCATTCTTTTTTCATTCTGCTTGGCTGCCTCTAAATTATCTTTAAAAATTAAGGAGTATGGAAATTTGAGGCCTGTTGCACAATTAATAAACATTAAGTTTTTTTAGATGGCAATTAGAGCACTAGGAATAAAAATTCCTGGAATGTGTGTGGCATCTTCTGCTGAGCTCCCTTGTGCATTGAGCTTCTCTTGTCTGTTCTCCCCAGTCCCCTGCACCTTTATTAGAGCTCTCACATACTGCCTGCGCTGTGGTTCATTGTTTGTATGTCTCATTACCACTGGGGCTAGTATGGAAGTGGAACCTGTAAAGTAGTACCGTTTGCTCTCAGTTGCCATATTTAAATCTCAGATGTCACATATGTTTGAAATTGCATACAAATTCAGTTGATATTGAATGTTGTCTTTCTTGGTAGAGTTTCCAGGATGGCTTCTGCATCAACTTCTAAATATAATTCACACTCCTTGGAGAATGAGTCTATTAAGAGGGTAAGTTGAATTTTCAGATTTTTCTATCTCTTTCCCCGCATTCATTTTCATATTTGAATATTAGGTCATTTTGGGCTGGCCTATTGAATGAAGCCTTTTTTTTTTTTTTTTTTTGAGACAGAGTCTCACTCTGTAGCCCAGATTGGAGTGCAGAGGTGCAATCTCAGCTCACTTCAACCTCTGCCTCCCAGATTCAAGTGATTCTCCTGCCTCAGCCTCCTGAGTAGCTGGGATTACAGGCGTGTGCTACCACGCCCGGCTAATTTTTGTATTTTTTAGTAGAGATGGGATTTCACCATGTTGGCCAGGCTGGTCTTGAACTCTTGACCTCGGGTGATCCGCCTGCCTCGGCCTCCCAAAGTGCTGGGATTTACAGGTGTGAGCCACCGCTCCCGGCCCAGAAAAGCTTTTAGATAGGATGCCTTATATGTGTTAAGTGAGTTTTACATTTGTAAATCCTTTCACATAACTTCATTTTTGAAAACCTCTGTCTTGTGAAATTACTGCTAGACCTTATGTTTAAGGTACTAGGCAATCCTCCAACCGGAAAGGTTGCTGAAGGACATACTGGAGGGCTAAGGCCTGCTGAGCAGGCTGCTATACCTTCCTAAATATTGGCATTGTTTTCTAGTTATGATAAAATTGTTGCATAACCAAAACAAATACAACTTTAACAGAAAATGGTTCAAGGTATCCAGGGGGAGATTGTGTAATTAGAGGGAGATTTTGGAATATGCATTAAAAGGAAGGGATTAATTTAAAATAAGCTTTATTCATGACCCTTTAAGGCCCTAAGATTATCTACCAGAAAGGCTAATTTATACTCCCACCAGGTGGATAGGGATGCCTAAGCAATCAGAAGGGAGCAAAAGGTGGTCTTTTCATTTGTATTACTTGATTACTAATGAGGTTAACCTTTTTTTAAAAAGTGTGTTTATGGTGGGGTGAGGTGGCGCACGCTTGTAATCCTGGCACTTTAGGAGGCTAAGGTGGGAGGATCACTTAGCTCAGGAGTTTGAGACTGGCCTGGGCAACATAGTGAAACCCTGTCTCTACCAGAAATACAAAAAATTAGCTGGGTGTGGTGGCGTGCGCTCATAGTTCCAGCTACTCAGGAGGCTGAGGTGGGAGATTGTTTGAGCCTGGGAGGCAGAGGTTGCAGTGAGCCGAGATCTCACCACTGCACTCCAGCCTGGGTGACAGAGTAATATCCTGTCTCAAAATAAATAAATAAATAAATAGAAGTGTGTTTGTTATTTGTATTTCTTTTGTGAAGTGATTGTTCATGTCCTTTATTTGGCTTTTGGGGGTTTTGAGCAGAATTCTTATTGCTTATGTGTTCCGTGTGTGTCTGTGTGTGTGTACATAAATTTTTTTCGAGACAGAGTCTAACACTGTCCCTCAGGCTGGAGCACAGTGGTGCAGTCCTGGCTCACTGCAACCTCTGCCTCCTGGGCTCAAGTGATTCTCGTGCCTCAGCCTCCTGAGTAGCTGGGATTACAGGTGTGCACCATCACACCCAGCTAATTTTTGTAGTTTTAGTAGAGTTGGGGTTTCACCTTGTTGGCCAGGCTAGTCTTGAACTCCTGGCCTCAAGCTGTCCACCCACCTTAGCCTCTCAAAGTGCTGGGATTACAGGCGTGGACCACCACACCTGGCTTGTTCCTTCTATTTTGATAATCAGCTCTATACTGTGTTACAAGTCTTCTTCCTGGTTTATTGTTGGCTTTTTAATTGTATTTATGGTATCTTGTTTTGATTTTGAAATACTGAAGTTTAAAGTTTTTATGTAATCACATATATCAATCTTTATATTTTCTGTTTTGGGTGCCTACAAGGGCCATCCTCATCTCCAAGATTATATGTTTTTATTGTATTTAAGTATTTTTATGGTACAAGAATCAGATCTAAACACAGGAGTAATTTCAAGAATGTAACTATAAATCCTTGTGTAATGCTCTGATATAATGTATATCCTGTGTTAATCCCATGTTATCCTGTTTTAATCAGACATTCGCTTCCCTTATTTTGTGGTTGACCCAGAACTGTTGTATTTAAAAGGTATACTGAGTATTGCATTTGCCCGTTATACCTGTTTTTAGTGAGAGGTAGTGTTAAAGGATGATAATTTCTTTCCTCTCTTACAATTTATATGAGGTGTATGGTTTTGCTTCTCATTGAGGAAGGCATTCCTGGCTGAGAACAGTTTGTCTTGCCCAAGTGGTTAAAATGCTTAGCTTACAAGTACTAGAAAATTTTTTTAATTGGCTGGGAATTTCCATTCTGCCTCTGAATGAAAAAACATAAAAAATTTAGCATAACACTCCTCTTTGACAGCTTATATCTCACCTAAATATACAATTCACATTTCTCTTGTTTCATAGTACTTTTCTCCATTTGCATAGCCTCTGATAATTCACAGAAGTGTGCACAGTGGCTCACACCTGTAATTCCAGCACTGTGGAAGGCCAAGGCAGGCAGATCACTTGAGGCCAGAGTTCAAGACCAGCCTGGCCAACATGGTGAAACCCCATCTCTACTCAAAATGCAAAAATTAGCTGGGCATGGTGGCACACACCTGTAGTCCCAGCTACTCAGGAGACTGAGGCATGAGAATCATTTGAACCTGGGAGCTGGGAGGCAGACGTTGCAGTAAGCCAAGATTGCACCACTGTTGCCTGGCAACAGAGCAAGACTGTCTCAAAAAATAAAAGTGTGCACACACACATATATCTATATATATATTTTCACTTAATACTCACAAAACTGCTCTGACGGAAGCATGAGTAACTTATGAAATGATTGCAGTGTGATTTTGGACAACAAATAGAAAAAAAAAATGAAATATTGCTGAGAAAAAACCTTTTGCCCAAACGGATGTTACCGATGTGCCTCAAATGTCATCAGACTAGCACCTGCAACACATCTTTGTATTAATCCACTAGGGCGGCTGAATAACCTGAAAGACAATGGGTATCAATGGCAAATGAGACTCTGAGAACTCACCTGCAGGTTGTAATGGTTAATAATACTGTGCCCACCCAGCAGAGCTGCGGAAGTGATTGCATGAGGCACATGCTTGGGAATACCTCTAAAGCCAGGAAGCCTCGAGAAATAGTTAAGTGACGTGAAGAATTTGTACAAATGGTTCCTAAGACTTTTGCCAGCTCAAAAGTTCTCTGACAGACCACTCTTTCCTCTTATCTAAGATAAAGATCTTAGTAAATGTGAGGAAGTAAAAAGTGAGGAAGGGTCTCAGTGAAATAGGAAACTCAATAGGTAATCACAATGATTTTCGGGCCTTGTAATAGGATTCTGGCTAATGGCTGTACTGTTATTCAGTTAAGCCTCTATGGAATTGAAGTTTTCCTTCCTAGTCTTCCCAAAAGATGGCTGAATATGAGAAAAAGAAAGCTGCTACAGTGTATGTGTATCTATAGAATACACTTGATATTTACTTTTTATCACTTTCCTGAAAGCTGTTAACTTTAAAGTGCTTGGAAATGTAGTTTAAAAATTAATATTATTGAAAAGCATGCTAGCGTTATTTAGTACTAGAAGTTGACACATCTAATGTTGGTGCTAGATTGTATTTTTTGTTTGAAGTTTTGTGCCAGTTTTCCCAAATACTAAATCTCTAATGCTTTTTCTTTAAAAAGCATATTTAAAAACAATGCGTAAATGTAACGTCATTACTTCTGATGCGTCTGTTTTGTTTCTAGTCGTCTCGAGATGGAGTCAATCAGGATCTCACTGAGGCTGTTCCTCGACTTCCAGGAGAAACACTAATCACTGGTAAGGACCTGCTGACATGAAGATTTGCATAACTTGAGGAGAAGTCTGGCAGGATCAGGTGGCTTCAATCCCACTTACTCTTTAGCGGTGAAACTTAGACAAATAGGCCAGCTTTGTTTAGAAGCGTTAACACAGAATTCTCTGCCTCCGTTTCTTGATTAAAGAGTTCTTTCAAGAGCTTCATGCTCACAAGGGTAGTGATATTCTTGTGTCTGTACCAAAGACTGAGAATGATTTAGGGGAAACAAATGTGGATTATCTCTTGAAAGTCTCTCATTGGAGCCATAAGCTCTCGTGGTTTAAGGTTTTAAGAGCAAAATGATTTCCAGTCAATGATGCATGCTTTAAAATGATAAAGGCTTGAAGGCTTAAGCATTCTCCTCTTTGAAATATAGGAGAACATATTGCTTTAAAATATCTTTCCTTTGTCAGAAAATGGAAGTTAGTATTTAGGTAATATTTTGATGTTATTTTTCATGATAAACGCATACTAAAAGGAAGGGATCAACTTCGGAAGGGCTAGATCACTCCAGCTTAAGAATATAGAAGCATCTGACAGCTTCTAAGCCAAGTGCTAATGTTGTGGGCAAATTTTATATTTGGATTAACACCCTCCTTTCAGACTTCAATGTATTTGAAGCGGATGTGATTACCATTCTTCCAGGGAACCTTTTGATTAATTAAGATCTGGGTTGTTTAGCTTAAATGGCTAAAACCTGGTGCTAATTAGATGGGGAACCCAAAAGCGAGGTACCTTTGGGAATTAGCCATACACCAGGAGAAATTCTCTTCTGAGTCCACAGTCTTGCACACATTCTAGTCTTGAAATGGAGATCAGTGGGATGTGTTCATCCCAATTTCTGGATAAGAGCAAAGAAGATATTTTACTTTTGATCATCTTCATATAAAGTTTTGGTGGTAGGTATCAGTGCCTGAACCTTAACCTAGGTAGTAACTAATGGAACTAGCATGAAGTAGCCTTACTATTTTTTATTTAGCACTTGAGGAGAAAGGGATTTTAAAATCTTTACAAGTCATTAACACATTCAAGGACATCCTTGAAAGATAAGAGAGACGTATTTCTATTATAATTAATTTTTCTGATTTAGCTTCTCCTTATGTTTATTCTACCAAAGATGTACTATTCGTTTGGCCACCTGTTTTATATCACTTCAGTGTTTGAAATGAACCTAGCCAAACTCTATTCTAGACTATTAAAAAGAGAAAGAGGTTTGGTGTGGTGGCTCACACCTGTAATCCTAGCACTTTGAGAGGCTAAAGTAGGAGGATCACTTGAGGCCAGGAATTGAAGACCAGCCTGGGCAACATAGCAAAACAACATCTTTACTAAAAATTAAAAAGAGCTGGGTGCAGTGGCACACACCCATAGTCCCAGCTACTCAGGAGGCTGAGGTGGGAGAATTGCTTGAGCCTGAGAGGTTGAGGCTGCAGTGAGCCATGATTGCGCCACTGAACTCCAGCTTGGGCAATAGAGCAAGACCCTATCTCAAAAAAAAAAAAAAAAAAAAACTGGAAAGATTTCTACTACTGACATTTATTTGTTAAAAACATGATTATGTTTCTGTGGTTAGAGATTGGTAGCCTCATCTTTCAGTCTAGTGGTTAGTCCATGAGACTGTCCCAGGTGAGTTGCCTTCCTCTGGCTGAAGTAGCTCAAATAGTTACCTTTACAACCACCTTAGGGTAGCAGCAGCAGTATTCTCATTCACTTCTGCCGTTGAGCTGTTTCATCTTGCCCCAGGTAGTGACAGCATTGTGGGAAAGCTCAGGGAAGCACTGTTAGTGCCTGGAGGTGATGTGGCCCCACTAGCTCCCCCGCTGCCCCAACTCAACCCAGCGTGGTAATGTAGAAACATTGCCAGTGCTTGCTTTCAGCTTTTTCAGTAATTTTTAAAATTGTAGTTATTCTTAGCTGAGTAGTTTATATTAAATTAGTGCCATTTGTTGTGTATCTTGGTATCTATTTCCATTATTTTAGGGTACTTTTTTTATCTTAATAGACAAAGAAGTTATTTACATATGTCCTTTCAATGGCCCCATTAAGGGAAGAGTTTACATCACAAATTATCGTCTTTATTTAAGAAGTTTGGAAACGGTAAGTAGAATATAAGACCGTAAAGATGACCCTAACTGTTAAAGATAATGCTAAATTGTTTCTCTTCTACTTTGCAAGATTGACTGTGGGTCAAATTAACATGGGGTATATTTGCTTCTCAACTCTTAATTTTTTGCTTCTGCAAAACTCATTTAACACTAACACTTGTGTTTGTATATGTAAGGAACAGGGTAAATAAAAAAAAGTCTTGTCCTTCATAATGGTGGGGGAGGGGTTAGTAATTGCAACTATTTGCTGGTTTGGAGAAGTTAGGTATAGAACAGAGGTTCTTTGCCGGAAGCACGTATGAAACCCACTTGTGGAGCTTAACAACACAGTATCCATAAAAGTTAAAAATAAAAAAATACAGATGTCCTAGAGAGACTGCATCAGAATATCCAGGCCTGTGGTCCAGGCACAGTTGTATTTTGTCAAGTACCACAGAGGAAGATACTGATGTGAATTTCTGGGTAAAGCCCACTGTTCTAGAACTTTTCCGAGTGTTCAGTTTTAAAGCACCAGGTAGCAGTATAGAACTAGGATGACTATGGTATGACTTACTGCCACTCTACCTTTTCAATCCCTGACCATGAAAGGTTTGTCACAGCATTTCAAGGAATGTTCCATCACTAGGAAAATAACATGGAAAAGAGATGCCCCAGAAAGGGAAGAGAGAGTGAGTAGCTGCTGTGGCTGTCACTGAAGGACTTCTAGTAGATGTGGTGGGTTGTCATTGCCCAGGTCAGCCTGAAGGGGAGGTATATTTTGATGAGATGTGAATGGGGAAGAGGTCCAGGGTTCACAGAGAGTAGCCCATCAGCAGCTTCTACGCAGGTGACCTTGAGGCTGTCGGGGGAAATGTAGCTTTTGTTTTATTGCTTTTACCCCAGCATTTTTTAGGACAGTTCTAACCTAGATTAGTTCATATCTTTTAATCTTTTTTTCTTTTATGGTGTTCATTATTATGTCTGAATTCTGAAAAAAATGCTGTTTATTATCTCTACTGCCTTAGCTGTGGGAGCCCACTTTTATAGCTGCCCCAACTTCCGGAATCTCCTCTAGCACAGTGCTTGTAGGGACAGGTACATGGATCAGGCCACAGGGCATTTTATTTACGTGAATCTATTCAAACTTCTAAGTAAGAGTAGAGATGAGTGAATGTTCTAGCTTTCCAGAATGGGAAAGAAGATTCTGAAAATTAACAAGCTGGATGTTCACTGTTGGCAACAATTGGCAAAAATTCTATAAATAATAATTTTAAACAGATGATTTTTAAGTACTTAGAAAAGAAACCAACCATTGGGAGTGTTATTGACACATTGTCTTGATGGAACCAAGGCCATGCGACAGACCCTGGTAGAGATACCTGGGCCGAATGGTGGCAGTACACTTAGGTGGAGTTATAGCCTATGGATTTCAGGCTTAATGCTAGGAAGGGTGGTCGCTAACATCTTGCTGTGTGGGGCCCTTCCTTTCCAGCATTTGTGATGCACTGCAGAGGAGCACATAGAACACATGCATTTCCAATATAAGAAAAACCCCATACTAGCCAATGTGTGCTAGGTGACGGGATCAGGGTTTGAAATGATCTTAACTGGGTAGGATATTGGAGCAAAACCAATAATATAAAATTGAATATAGATAATAATTACTCGGTTGTTATCAGTTGTTAGCAGTAAAGGATAGGAGGTCTGTCTTAACGGATCTAAGCTTATTTGAACCAGTAATTGGATATGACTGATTAAAAAGTTAATATTCACCTAGGCTGAGTTAACAGAAGTATAACATAATTGCCAGACAAAATGTAACAATAGCCCCATCTGAAGTGTTGTGTTCAAAGCCGGATACCAAGTTTTAAGACGGACATTAGCAAACTGAAGAGAGTTCAGACACAGATAACCAGGTTAGTGAAGGGACTGCAGTTTGAGCAGTGATCAAAATAAATGCTGATCTTACCTGAAGAAAAGATGACTAAAAAGGGACATGATGGACCCATCTTTGAATATTTGAAGTGACTTTCTGTGGAGCAGGGATTCGATTTATTCTGTATAGCTCCCAAGGGTCAAATTAGGATAGATTGAAAGATTTTATGCTAATATATGTGAGAATTACCAAAAGTTGCAATTAAACATTGTGGTCCCTTTTACTGTTTGTACTCTTGGCTTTTTGACTTGCCCACACTTGACTGTGTACCCAGTTCCACCTTGTGCTGTCACTGATAATGAACTGGGGAAGTTATTCAAACTGATGATATGACAAGGTTGTGTATGTAGTATGACCTCAACTACAAAAAACAAAAATTGTCTGTAGAAAAGAGGCTGGAAAGAAATACACCAAAGGTTTCAGTATTTGGGTTATCTGAAGAGAGGGATTATGCATGTCTTGTCTTCTTCCTTTCACTTGTCAATATTTTTCAAAAACCCAGAATGAACGTGTATTGCTTTTACAATTGGGAGAATTCTCAGCAAGTTTTATTTTTGTTTGTATATGATGCCCTAGAGGATGGAGTTAGTGCTGAGTGGGTGAATAAAATGCCCATCTGACACTGACTACTAACTTATTTCTTCTTCTACTAAGTTTTACATAAACATTTTAAGCAATTGGCCACAACATTTAGTTCAAGTATAAAAGCAAGCAGCTGACAGCAGAAAACATCATATAAAGAATGCCATTTAAATGGTTATACAGGAGTCTAAAAACATAGTCATCATAGTGTTTCTTCAATTAAAGTCCTAAACAAGAACATTAATTGTGGATTCTGCTGCCAACCGAAAAAATTTTGTTGCATGTTTGACAAAGAGCTGTCATCTCACTGGCATTTTGAAGTGGACACCTGTTTGTTTCAGGTATGTAAACACTGCAGTGGGAGTGATGAGTCCAAATGTGTGTGGTCTGATTCTGGAGTCAGTTCTGCTATTTTGTAAGGAGTCAAGGGCAGATTCCCTGCCTCCTGTTGCCCAGGGAAGTAGAGGAACAGTGGCCATGTCCTGAGATTGCCACAGTGGCCTGCTTCTACCTAGCCCTCCTTGCATGGTCTGCCCCCGCATTCTGGCCGCACCCTGTCTCCATTGTGTTCATCCTTAGAGTGAGGCCAACCAGCTTGCTTCTCAGTTCCTAAACTATCATCGGTTCCCTGTTGCCCACAGAGTAAAGTCCATTCTCTTTGTATGATATAAAAGTCCTTCTGTCTCTTCCAACCTTGACTTACATCACTTCTCCCCAAGTGCACTGTTCTCAAACTACACAGAGCCTTTCCCTCTCCCATGATGCATGTGCCATTCTCACGGAACCTGGATGCCCTTTCTCCACCCCTTCAGAAGCTGCTATTCATCCTTCAGAACCCACCTCAAGAGCCATGCCCTCTCTCGAGTCTTCCCCAGCTTCTCTTGAAGGAATCATTCCTTCTTGATGTCCCTGCAGCCTTTTCTTCATGCCTCTGTTAGCACATTGCTATGAAACCTTCCCTGGCCCTTTAGCTAAACTTTTAATACCTCTTTTCTGTGTTTAATTTTTCTCTTGAGTGCTTGTCACTATCTCCTATGTTATATATTTCACTTATTCATCTTGTTTGTGGTCTAAGAACAAGGATGCTTATCTGTCTATTCACTGATGTTCTTTCAGTTCTTGGGAAGGAGTCTGGCACATTGAAGATGCTAAGTCAGTGTGTGTTGAATGAATGGATTCTGTCATATTTATTTGCTGCTGTGTCTGTGGTCTTAGCAAATGCTAAGTCCTTTTGGTCCTTCATGCCTAGCTAGTACAGTGTCCTGGTAGACAGTAATACACAGTAAAAGTATATTGAGTGAACTTTGGAGGAAATGGGCTCCTATGTTGTTAGTGCTGCTCAGAGGGCAAAGGCCTAGTCACTGTGGTTTGACAACAGTGTGGCTCCTACTACATTGTGGCATCTTGAATACTAACATTGCTTCTGGATTTGAGAAATCCCATAGCCACCTTTTGGCCTTGAGAGTACTAAGGAATTTGGCTTTGGGTTAATGCTGTGACTATAGTAGGGCCTGCTGTAGGTAGGTGATACCTTGTACTCTGGTAGACTACCATGAGAAAGACTGCTTTCAGGATTCCTACCAGGAGCACTTTGTGTTTAGGTGCTCTAGTGCATGAGAAAGACACCTTAACCGTCATTCATTCAGGCATTCATGTCTTCATTCCAGAAACATTCACTGAGCACCATGGTGCATGTAATACTGTGCAGGGTGCATAATACTATACCTTGAGGCCTGCACAGCCTCATAGGATATAGAGTTGAGTAATTGTGGTATAATATGACAAAGCCTACAGTGGTATGCATGGTGCTGTGAGAAGGGAGAAGACGTACAAGGGAGAAGACGATTATGCCAGTGTGGCAAGTCACAGAATGCTTTATAGAGGAGATGATACTTGAACCAACTCTTGAATGGTAATAATTTTCTGGACAGGAAGGAAAAAGGAGCCTATCAGGTAGAGAGTTTCCATATCTATATGGTGCTTTTCTGTATCGCATGTATAACGATATGGAAAAGCACCATTTGTTATGAAGATGGTTGAATGATCGGTTGGAGCTGGAACACTGGGGGTTGAGGGAGGAGTGGGGAACAAAAGGGGGGGATGAGGCTGGAAGAAGAGTCAGCAGCCTTAAGAGTCTCATAAGTCACAGTTAAGCAGTGTGCAAGTCACACAGACAATGACATATCCAGTGTGATTTCAGGAAGAGAACTCTGGCTGCAGCGTGTGTGATGGGTTAGGGGAGGGAGAGACTGAAGTCAGGAAGCCCAACTAGGAAGTTATTTTAGTTTTCCACGTAAGTGATAAGGGCCTTAATATAGTCATAGTGGAGATAGAAAAGAGGGGATAGCCATGATAGATTTGGAGGGCTTGAGTGGCCATTTGGAGGGAGGAGTTGAACAAACTTTCACTTGAATGATAGGAGCTGCTCCCATTCATCTGACTAGACATTATATTATAGGAGAAGGAATATGTTGTAGATAAGCCCAATGGGGAAATTAGTCTGAAGGCATGGACTTACAACTCTACAACTACCATGTGGAAATGGCTCAGAAGCAGTTGGAAACCTGACTCTGAAGCTTCTGAAGTCATTAGCATATTGTTAGCACTGAAGACCACAGACATTCATGAGCTGGGAAGAGTATGTAACATTAAAAAGATATGGGCTAAGGAGAGGACCCTGGGGGACATGGACACTTTTCCATGGTGGGGAGAGCGAGAAGAGCCAGTGGAGACCACCAAGTGGCAGCAGTCAGAGCGGTAGAAAATCTCTGGATAAAGGGCTGTGATGGAAGTCAGTAGGAGAGAAGAATCTCAGGAAGGAAGGGAGCAGACCATGGTGTGAAATGTTGCAAGTTTCAGTAAGATAAAGAATGAAAAGAGGCCATGGAGTGTGTGACCAGGAGGAGGAGGCTCACAGGAGCCCCAGTGAGAACAGATTCCGTGGAGATGTGAGTCCTTGGGTCTTTCTCGCAGCCCTCTTCCACCTTGCTCTTTCTGTAAAGATTCTGCAGCTTCCAGACCTCAGCAAGCTGCTCTGCATTTATTCTCCCCGTGGCTTTAAGCCACCCCCTTTGCTTTAGTCACCTTCATGCACATGAAATTGTATAGTAACAAAGCTCCTTAGAGTTTACTCAGCCTTTTCCATTGACTCTTTCATCTGAGCATGACAACAGCTGACAGATAGGCAAAGCAGGTGCTACCCTGGCCATGTTTTTTTTCCCGTAGTGCTACCTCTTTTGAGCCCCAGTTTCTCTTTCCTTATTGCCTGCTGGAGATCCCTTGAATTTTCACCTGGCATCCCAGACTCATTGTCAAGCTGAAATTGTTCAACTCAATTTTCTCCCTCCCCCCAGTTCCTTCTTTTGGTGTTCTTGTATCTCTTAATGGTGCCATTTTCTTCTCATCACCCTGGAGTCTCCTCTGTCTACCCATCCCCGCTTCTCTGTAGACTTCATCACATTTGCCTCATCCTTTCTAGTCATGTTGCTCTACCCTCATCCCCGGTGTCTGTCTCCTAGGCCCTGGCAGTCTCCTTCAGCTAGGCCTCCCTGACTTCAGCGTCTCTCCCTTCTATTCTATCTGCTCCTTAAGACATACCCGTAATCTTCTTATTCCCTTACCCAGAAACTCTTCTTTCGCACCTTATCGCACATTCCCTAGCCAGGTGTTCATGGTCCTCACCACTCTGCTGCCATCTTATCTTCCCAGCATTGCTCTTTCCCCCCTCCCTTGTGTGTACACCCCATGCTTTGGCTCCCGTAAGCAACTTGGTCTTCCTAAACAAGCCCTCTGCCTCCTCACCTGTGGACTTCTCATGCAGCCATTTTGTCCACCTAGAACATACATTCATCCCCACCCCGTCTCTGCCATTTGCCCCCCACTCCTCTTAAAAATCGGAAGTATTTACTATAGAAAGCTTGTGAAAAGTAATGTAAATGTCTGTGGGTCTACTGCCCAGCTGAAGTAATCCCATCCTTTCCTCCCTCTTCACAGCAGAGGTAGTCACCATCCAAAAGTTGGTATTTCTCACTCCTGGTCATTTCACACATCCCTTTTTAAAATAGAATGGAACATTGGAAATGTGGAGGAAGCTAAAGGAATGGGGGCTTTTAAGGCTTCCAGTTGAGCAGATCATAACTCTTGGGGAGTATAATTTGGCTCTAGATTCAGGACTGCTGGCAAGATGAGAAACATGTTGGATATAGAGTTTTCATTTTCTGATGACAAGTCAGAAACAGCACATTTTTCCTGGATTAAATTCAAGGACAAATTTGTTTGGCTTTTCTCTAAAAGATAGTGACACAGTGATTTAGTTCTTCAGGCAGTGTATTACCCAAAAATTCTTGAATCCTTTTCAATTTGATGGTTCTTTTGTTGAGTATAAAGATGGAGCATACAATGTTAACTTTTAGTTGGTAAAGATACTTCCGTGAAGAACAATATGATGTGGTCTACTTTGTTTTTCTGATAAGTTGCCAGTGCAAAGGATATTTGTCTCCAAATCAAGAATCAAGACGAGTGGGCAGTTTACATGTCTGTCAAACTCTGTCTCAAATACCTGGTTGTGAAATGACTTTCAGATGGGTGCTGGCTGTCATGCCATCTAAGAGCTGGGCATGGAACAAGTGCAGCAGTACTCAGGTTTCCTAATCTCTATTGGTGGCTGTCATTGGAACTGTAAGCCTCGGATATTACAAGGAAGGGAGGCAGAATTTACCTTCCAGTGTGAGCATTTCTAAGCCAGATCTACATTCTTTTTCAGAGGGAAGGCCAGTCCACTGAATTACAAGCTCGACCAAAAAGGATTCCTGTAGTATTTTCCTTGAAAAAAAAAAAATGCATTGGAAACTTTTCAAGACTGTCCTTTTCAGGTCCTTCTCTCTAGTGGATTTTCATTTTATAGTAGGTGAAATAATGCTAAATAGACTATAATAAAACACCTAGTCTGTCCATAAATCAGAACATCAGTGGGAACATAGAATCCATGCTATAGGTATTATTTTAAACTTCCAGTCTTAAATCATCTTATATTGCTGCTGCAAAATGAATGCTTTTCTCACATTAAGAAAACAAACAACAACAACAAAAACTAATTCCCGCCAATACCCTTGGTTCCTTTGTCCCTTGTTCCCATGCTAATCCCTAAACTTTAGGGTCTGTGGGCTACTAAACCCTGATGTTGAAAGTCACATAACAGGCTTAATTAATTAGTTCCACTACAAGTTCAGGCTTTCAGAAAGGGTCTCATCGCTGCTTTGGCAATTCTTTCAGTCTCAGATTGACTTCTCATTACACCCTCTACCACTGCAGTGACAAACCTTTCATGCTCTTTAGCTGACCTCGTCTCTTATTCTGTTGAAAAGTCCCCTTGTCACCACGTAAGGAGGTCTACCTTCACCCATCTTTTCCTCCTTCCCTCGCATCTGAGAGGAAGGAATCAGACATCTTATTTTCCAAAGTGAATCCAATTCTTTAAACCTTTCTCCTGTGGAGTCTTAGTTCCCCATTGGTTATTCTGTGGCTTACATTTTTGGTTTTCATCATTTTTGGTTCTCCTTCCCCCTGTTCTGTGAATCTGCTCAACTTCCTCCCTTTCCTTCCTTCCCCTTCCCTTCCCTTCCTTCCCCTTCCCTTCCTTCCCCTTCCCTTCCCTTCCCCTTCCCT
>NC_045445.1:3992104-3992447 GCF_002776525.5 Piliocolobus tephrosceles | reverse complement strand
CCCTTCCCCTTCCCCTTCCCCTCCCCTTCCCCTTCCCTTCCCCTTCCTTCCCCTTCCCTTCCCTTCCCCTTCCCTCCCCTTCCCCTTCCCTTCCCCTTCCCTTCCCTTCCCCTTCCCTTCCCCTTCCCCTTCCCCTTCCCTTCCACTTCCCTTCCCTCCCCTCCCCTTCCCTCCCCTTCCCTTCCCTTCCCCTTCCCTTCCCTTCCCCTTCCCTCCCCTTCTCCTTCCCTTCCTTTCCCTTCCCTTCCCTTCCCTTCCCTTTCCCCTTCCCTTCCCTTCCCTTTCCTTCCCTTCCCCTTCCCCTTCCCCCTTCTCTTCCCCTTCCCCCTTCTCTTCCCCTTCC